>NC_071467.1:145100180-145367680 GCF_028500815.1 Rissa tridactyla | reverse complement strand
GTTCAAAATTAGCAATTGCACACACCCCCAGCTGTCATGATGACACAAAGCATCTCCCATGCAAGTTCAGTTGTGCTTTTTTTATCATTCTGGAAGTTGATAGGTAGTAGAAAACCTGGTGTCTATCACCTCTGCAGCATGAGAGGCTGAGTTCACTCTTTCACTTTCTAATGAAGGTAACCTACTCACCACACCATAGACCAGGTTGTATCTGTTCTGCTTTGCAGCAAGCAATGGCTGAGGCTTGGGTCCAGGCACTCTCCTCAGTCACTTCTGTCCCTTTTGCATGGAAGGGTCACCAAAGTAAACACACGACCAGCTGCAGAACTTTTCTCTCAGGTGGGCACCTAAAGCACCAAGCTGAACAGGCCCATATCCCAGACTAATGGATTTGTGTGTTTTGCTGAACATCAGCCCACGTGTAGTAAAATGGGGAAGAGAAAACACCCCCTAGCCTGCCGGGAGGTGGAAGTGAGAGGCTGAAGTCCGCTGTGAAAGCAGGGTAGGAAGAGCACCACCATGCCTAGTTTGAAAAATTAGGTGCTTTTGTGCTGTGAAGAACAGCTTCAGCGCTTCTCACTGGGAGGTTCAAAGATGCAACCTGCAATCATGGCTCGGCCCCTACCTCCAGGTTGTGGGACACCTGTGTGTCTGAGCCAGAGAGGGTCCCAGCTCACCCCAGGCACTGCCAACCTCCCTCTTCAGCATCCTGGCTGCAGAGCTCCTAACCTGGTGCTGCAGGCAACTGGGATGGAAAAGTGGACTCCTACTGCCCCCTTACTCCCGTGCCTGCACTGCACCTGGTTAGTCAGGCACTGGAGCAAAAGGAAGAACTGATACCCCAATCAGATGGGGATAACAATAAGTTACCTATAAGAAAACCAGTAAGATTTTCCTTACAGATCAGTTCCCAAGTGCTTGTGAGAGTGTCTGTACAACATGGAACTACTACCGTTACCCCAAATGAGCACTGAATGCAGTTCATACTTACTGAACAACTCCAGTCTGCATTTACTCATGCCACAAGAATTGTACCTGAGTGAAAGCTTACGGGAGGCAGGCTTTACAGGAGGAGTGATGCAGAAGACAGTAGCTACTTTTGTGGGGCAAGAGCTGTGCTGAGGTTTTCACTGTGTTTTAATTGGAGAAGCATCTTGCTCTGCAGAAGCAAAGAAAGCTTCTAAGTGCTCACAGAGGACGTCAACCTTTCACATCTGCCTCCCAGGAGACCATGGCAGGCCAGATGGCAGTTTTCTGTTCCCCATTCTGCTGCATGTTCAGCAGAGAACACTGAGCATGGTGGCTCTCCTTTTCTAAAAGGGTTTGAATACTAGAATCAAGTCACCACTAAGACAAATTACTCTTTCTGTGCATTGCCTTTAAATACCTCTCCTAACCCCCACTCCCTCTGAAGCCTTCATTTAGCTTCTGTAATACAGACAAGCCTTTGGGAACTAGTCTTTCCTGGAAAATGAACTCAATGCATGAAGTCAGCTGTTAGCTTCGCAAAGGTGCTCTCTCAGATAAGGGCTTGCGTGAACTATTGCACAGCTACTTAACTACTACGTTTTATAGAGCCAAGTTTTAAAGTATTTTGGGCATTTTTAGCTCTTAGTAACTAGGTTAACTAGTATATGGAAGCAAGATTAATTTTTATTAGCTTGAAGTATCATATTTTATTCAAGTGATAAGAAATATCATAATACATTATGCATCTGCCAGTTATAGTCCATTTTAGTTGGTTCCAAAATCTAAGCAGTAAATGAGTAACACAGTTTATCTAGTTAAACTGAAAAAACAGCATTCCACACAACCAGTACTGGAGATGTCAACCGTATAGTAATTCCAGCATCATGTTGTTATGGCTTTCCAGAAAGTTATAAAGTTAACAAATTAGAACACATCAAGAGCCATTTTCCAAAGATTTATTGAAGTAGCGACAGGTTGCTCATACTGTGCTGGAAAAAGCAGTTTTATTGAATTCAGATACTTAAAAACAGTATTGCAGCACAAGATATTGCTATTTGTAAACTAGACTCCATTGTAAACTCTAATCCTTCAGGGAGAGTCAGTTTGCAAGATCTAAGACCTATTTCCTAGCATAATAATCTTGCGCTCATGGAAAAACTGCAGAAAGGCACTTGAAAGCTGTTTCTTCCTTTAAGACATGGACTGTTTAAATCTTGCTGGTAAGAATTTCTCCTGCATTAATAAGTATGCATCTTCACTTCAGCTTTACTCCAAGTCATCGTGATGCTGGGAAGTTTCATTAATAACCTGTTGAAAACCAGAGACACTTGCATTAAGTTTTAGCAGTAAGACTGTTGGGTTTTTTAGAGTTAGAATTGGAACATCCAGTACCATGGATATGTGAACAAATGGGCATTAACTTTCACTTACAAGTGAGAAGGTCTAGTTGGTAAATGGTGTGCACAAACCATTTAAGCTTTATCGACTCAGTCTGAAAACAGTATCTTGTCCCAAACAAGTACCTCTGTTTACTACTGTTTTTCCCTCGGATGATGTGAGGAATCTTTTGAGAACTTGCTAACTCAGCTGAACTTAAATACTCACGACACAGGTAACTGTCAGCCACTTAACGATTTACTATCAGATGAATTTTATGATCATTTCCTCAGAAGCCTGTTTGCTACATCTGTATGTTCAGACACGCAGCTTGAACTGCCAGATGCTGTTCTACTCAATACTTACTACCATATACAGACTCCACTGACTAGTAGACAAATTCAAGAGTATTTTAAGGTAACCAGCTGTGACAGAAATAAAATCAAAATTACCACCAACCTGTCCATCTCTAGTTTCAACAGTCTTAATTAGAAGTGTCCTCTTTGAGTGAGTGTCAACCATTGGCTGAGACTCAATGTTGGTTTCTGCAGAAGAAAATGTATTGTTACCAACAGGTTAGATGAAACACCTCCTCAAAGAAGTAAGGTGTAACAGATTTTAGTGTCTACTTTTAGCATCCCTATTTAGTATATGAAGAAGTCTCCTGCTCTGAAAGATAAGCTATTTTTCTCTATTTTCTCCCTGTTCCCCTTAAAGCATCTTCAGCAGGCATCTAAACCAATCACCCACTATGTACTGATATATAAAAATATCTGTGCCCAGGAACAAAGTAGCTCGTCCCAGCCAAGTTAAGTAATTGCAAATATTCTAGTTACAGTTAAAAACATTCACACACAACTGCACTTATCCACGTTCAAATACTAGAGTAAAAGGAACTATATAGGACCCTTTTGCTAATGATCGAACAGGTGTCTAAACTGGAGTAGCAGAAACAGCTTACCTCTCAGGTTCAAAGAAGCAAAGGTTGGAATAGGCATGTTAATCCTGAAGGAAAAAAAGAAACAGATAAAGTCAGACATGGGTAAAGAGTGTCTTCTTGTAATTGCTGTTTAGAAATGTGTCTCTATGTGACTTTTACCTGCTCTCTTCACCCTCCAGCAGTTTTCTGTAGGTGGCAATCTCAATATCAAGAGCCATCTTTACATTCAGCAGGTCCTGGTACTCGCGGAGATGGCGAGCCATTTCTTCCTTCATGTTCTGAATCTCATCCTGCAGACGGCCAATAGTGTCTTGGTAGTTAGCAGCTTCAAGAGCAAAATTCTCCTCCATTTCACGCATTTGGCGCTCCAGGGATTCATTCTGGAAGAGAATAATGAAGTCAAGCACCACTGCAGTTCAGACACTCTTTCCCACCCTCAAGACCCTTAAACATTTTTAAAAAGGGAAGTTACTTTAGCATCCTTTCCCAAAGCAACCAGGCATGATGCCCCAAATTTGTCATCTCCTTATCTTCCCCCTTGCAAAGTAAAGGTGGGTTATTCCACTACTTGATCTGAGGTGTGCTACATATTTGTTCTACCAGGTGGCAAAGCAATCCCTTACAATAAATCCGACACATGCAGTACAAGTCAGCATGCAGGCAGTCCTCAGAGAGAGGACTTGCAGGTGTTTTACTATGTTAAATCCATTTCAAGCCAGCCTTTAAGGTAGTCAGGTTCTAGCAACAGCAAGATTTGCACCTCCTTTCCACTGCTCCTCCAGCTTTTTGTATAGCTTCAGCTGTACCTGACAGACAAGCCATAAACATCTCCAGGAAGTGTTACATAAACAGTGAACAAGGGAATGAACTCATTGTTGATACCTTAAACAACACCTTAGGTACATCAATTAACCAGTGCACTGTAGTTCATACAGGCAAAGTGAGCCCATAGCATCCTTTTCAAGAAGCACTAATATGCTACTGTATTGCATGGGAGATCAGCTGCATTCACATCTATGTCACCAAACAAACTGCAGTGCAGTGCTTAAAGCTGCAAAGGGAAGAATGTCCCAACCGCTGTCTTCTACTTACGCTTCCCTTGAGGGCATCAACTTCGCAGGTGAGAGACTGAATCTGTCTGCGGTATTCATTAGCTTCTTGTTTGGCCTGGCGCAGGGCATCGTTGTTCCTATTAGCAGCTTCGGAGAGATCTGCAAACTGTGGAAATCCCCAGTTTGGTTAGCGTAACACTTCAACAGAAATGGTATAACAGACTTTTTTTGGACAGAGCATTCAAGGGCAATTGAAGCCATTACAAGCCCTAACACTTGAAACATAAATATTAGTATTATTCTTAAAATGCCTTTCTATTTTTAATTGTTAAATTGGAATTCATAGTTAAACCTTTCGTATTTGTTTCCCCCACCCTGTATATTTTCCATCTTTTCATGATTTTTTCACCCATTAATTCACTCCTTCCTCCAGTATTTCATCCGACATTTGCTTCCAGCTACAAGCATGGGAAAGACTCCAAATATGAACCCATTACTTTGATGCTATGCTTACAGCACAAAGTAATGTTTTCAGCTATACTCTTCCCAGACTAGGATTTCAAAGAAGACCCTGTGCCATCGCTGTGTTCACGTCCAGTAGAGAGACAGAGGGAACACCAAGTGCTACAGCAAAGCTGTTATGTGCAGTTTGTCTGAGTGCCTGATGCACCTGAACAGATTCCACTTACTTTGGACTTGTACCACTCTTCAGCTTCCTGAAGATTCTTAGCAGCAACGCTTTCATACTGTTGGCGAACGTCACGCAGGGCAGCAGTAAGATCAGGCTTAGAAACATCCATATCAATTTGGATGTGCTGTTCCTGGAGTTGGGCCTGAAGTTCCCGGATTTCCTAAGAGAGGAGCAGACACTCAGTGTTATTGCCCAACAACACAGAGAACATACACAGGTGGGGACCTTGGGCCAGAACCAGCAAAGAGCTTACATGCTCACCAGGCTGTCAGCATCTGATCAGAGACTCTGTCATTCAGCTTACCTCATCATGAAGCTTCTTCAAGAAGACAATCTCCTCTTGCAGGGACTCAACTTTGCGCTCAAGATCAAGACGTGCCAGAGAGGCATTGTCAACATCCTGACCAGAGAGAAGAATGATTAGCAATCTTACAAGAGAAGAGAGAAGAATTTTACAGCAAGTTCAGTAGCGTACAGACCGATGCCACATCTGAGCTTCTTAGCAAGACAATATGAAACCAGGACCTGGTAAAAACCTCTATGTTTTTGTCACCTCCTACCCTAGCCTCAGAGACCGCTATATACACCTTTATTGTGATTTTGGGAACTATATAGCACATGTAGATTACTTCAGCTTTGCCAGTGTATTGCTAAGCATGATGAAGAGCACACAGATCGTGGTGGGTGTAAATCCTGCTTGAAGATTAAGCAGATACTTGTGTCACAAGCCAGCAATAAGCTCTTTTAGTTTGACTACACTGAAAAAGACTTAGTCTTACAATTTGCAGACTTCCATTTTTTTCCAGTGGGGCTTAAGAAGTGCAACCCATGAGCCTACGTGCCTATCAGTGGGCTTAATTTCTTATTTATTTCTTATGGACTCCTTGATCAACCCCAGAGCCATTTGATTCCACAGACCACAGCTTGAAAGCATACTTGTAAAGCTTGTGAGGTACATAGAAGAACTGCAAACATTTACTTCTCCAAGCGGTTCGAGAGATCTCCCTTGAGAAAAAGAAGGTATGAACATAAACACAAATCGAGTTAGTCACCACTGCCTACACCCTCACATTAGCTGGCAAGGACTCCACCTTTTGCTGGACAGAGATAGTCTTAATCAACAGCAAAAATTCATTTACAGCACAACAGAAAATATGCCATGAGTGTTACATGGGGGCAGCTTGAATTAGTTCAAAAACACAACTTAAGACTAAACATTGATTGGTAACTTCCTACATTTTAAATGTGCAAGTAAGTCAATTCAGACTTCCATACCGGTTACATACGCAGCTGCATTCTTATATTTACATGGTATTAATGCAGCAGGTTTTCACAGCTTACTCTAAAGCTATTTTGGATTTGCCCAAAGTGTAAGCATTCCTAATCAGCAGTTCTCACTGTTACAGCACCTTTGAAATAGGGAGTGTTTTCTTTAGACTCCTAGAAAGCCATTCCTTGGGTCACTCCCACTCTGGGGGAAGGCTCTTGCTCCAGAAGAATTCTTCTGTTTGATTTATCCAGCAAAACACCCCTTTGATGCGTTGTTCCATAACTTCCCTATCAACTCCAGTTTTACATCCACAGTTCATATCGGCTTTGTTTTTCAATTCAGAAAAATAATTCCTTAATTCATTTGTTCTCCTACCAAAAAAAACTGAAGACCATTCTGTCAGGAAATTACATAGCTATGACCTAAAATGTTTACACAATTAGACAGACATCCACAGAGTTTCCAGCAGATTTTACAGAAATCTGCATCTTGAAGACTATTACTTTTTTCAGGACAACTGCACAGCTACTGGATTTTTAGTAGCTTTTAATAAATCGAAAGCATCTTAAATTGAAGACACTTTGAATATATGGTATGTATTTTACTTTAGGGAGTTTGGACTTAGTAGTTAGCGAGTGATGAATCAGAGTATCTGCATTTCCTAGATGCATAGAGAGCCACCTAAGTGAACAAGCTACGTGCAGCCTGAGCAAAGTGTAAGGCATATATACGTGCAATTGGACAACATATTGATTTTATCCTAGGAGATTGTTTAATGCCAGCCACAGTTTGCAGGGCTGAGTATCCATAGTTACTTCAGGCAAGCCTCATGTTAGCCAGGAGTTGACCTGTTGGTCTTGTCGTAAGTTCAGGATCCATTCCTTGCTGCCAGAGTAGCTGGCAAAGCTGCAGTAAATAACCTTCTCACTAATAATGATGCTTGTTTTGTCCCCAAGGAAAGAATTCGCTGTACCTCTAGGTTTATTTTATGTAGTACACCCCTCAGCATATGAGTAAAATCATGTGGTTTTGTTCAGGAGATTAAAATTCAGTACACCCGAGTTAAACAGTCTCTAAAGCAGGCAGCCTCTGAAAATATAAAGTTTACATTCAAATATTTGTTAGTTTTCTTTTAAATACTGAAGTATACAACTGTTCCATCAAGTAAAAAGTAAATCTGATGCTACGTCAGAAGAGAGAAGTATTCCGAAACCATGTATACCACTTTCCAGTGCAAGAATATAATGGTTTAATGAAAAGCTGTGCATTTTTTACAATGCAAAGCACAACAGGATGTTTCAACTTCAGTGTTCTACGAATTTAATTTCATTTGCAGGAGAACAATACTTACACTGGAACAGATTTAGTTTTCAAAACCTGTGTGTTAACCCTACTCTTTCACAGTAAGGAAAAATTAGATATTACTGTTGTTCAAATAAAACATACTTGCATGCACGACTTATGTCAGGAGTGGCTTTAGTGTAGTGTTTCCACAGAACGATTTTCAGTTCTTACGCATAAGCTGCGCCTTAAGAGGTTAAACGGATCCAGTTCAACCGCACTGCACACACACAGATCTGCTCGTGGCTGAGCTCCTGAACAACGCCTTACCCCAGTGCAGGGAAGAGCTGCATAATTAATGTGGGATGCGCACAAAGCCAAGTTCACTTAAAAGCCTTGAGCCTTCACGAAGCTAAACTGGCTTGAAATAGAGGTAGACATACATGCCTTGAAGTGCACCAATTAAGTATGAAAGATCATTTAAGCCAGCCTTAAGTCAAAGGATCCTTCAACTGAATTCGGCAATGAATCAGAATAGCTTAAGTTCTCTAAAACTTAAATTGCTTCTGCACAGAACTTCACACTACGTTGAATTGGCTTAGCACTCAAAAAAACAGAAGCTGAAGTTAAGGCAGTCTCAAACTGTTCTGTTTCAAACTTCTGTCCCCAGAATGCCAGCAGTGACTCTGAATTCCCAGACTCCGAATGGGTGTAGGTGTCTCAGTTTCCACACGTTATCTCCTGAAGACACCTGCTCTCCTTCAGACTATAAATATGCAATGGTGAAAAGCCTTGCCCAGGGAAATGCTGATAATCAAGTGATGATTTCCTGAATGGTGACATCTAATAATGTCTATGAAGAGCTTTGGGACAAAGTCAGCCTGTGCCCAGCTGTCTGGAGATAAGGGCAGTCACTTCCAGACAGGAGGAATGCCGGTTCACACCGGTGGTTTTAGAGAAGAGACCTTGTTATGAGAAGGCACATTCCTAAATATCTCCTAGTCCAAACAAGGCTTAATCCAAGTTGAAAGCTGGTTTTGCAGAAGTGAAAACCTGAGCTTAACACTTTCTGAACACTGTTTGCACAGTCGGTTCTGGCTGTCACGTAAGTTTTAGTTTATCTGGATAACATAGTAGCTTCCTACAGAGACTAAACTCTAAAGCAACTTGTTTCCTATGTTAACATTTTTGTTTACAAGGGATTAAATTCTGTGTTCTTAACGGACATCCAGAGGAGACACACATGACTGCTGTGAGCTCGCTGCAAGGAACAAGTTGTCCAAATCTTGTGAGCAGCCAACACCCATATGAAAAATGTTAAATTTGAAACTCTTATCCAGTAATGCACTGACCAAAGTGATTCATTAAAAAGGAGCTCTGTTTTCTATAAGAACGGGACCATATACATGATAGACATTTTTTGCTAGAAATATGCCCACACCATTACACATTTCATAAGAATGCAGCCCACTGCGCCCTCCCCTCCGACACAAAGGGATCTATTATTTCAATCTGCTGCCACCACACTTGCCATAATGCCTCTATCTGCATTCCACGGTGAATCCCATAGAAACCATTAATACCCTTCAGCCAAGCGAGCAGATGGCCCCCTTTCACTTTTATTGGATCGGAAAGTGATTCCACATCGGAGCGCTTTTTGTAAAACAGGCTAGACTTGGATAAACCAAGACAATAGTTTCCCCCCCGCACCCCTCAGACCGCAGCATCCCCCTAAAGAAAACAAGGAGGGGTTGCGTGAGAGCTGATAGAATTCCTTTGTGCGAGGAAAGCAAACTCCTGCGATCCCACCCTCCCGTCTCAGGCACCACCACCACCTCCTCCTCCTCGGGCCCTCCTCTCCTATAGCTCCCTCAGGCCCTCCTCTCTCTCCAGCCCCCACAAACCTGTCTGAAGGACTGCAGGGTGTTCTCGGCCTCCTCCCGCTGCAGCATCTCCTCTTGCAACCTGGAATGGGTGAGACAGCGGTGAGGAAGGAGCGGGGGGGTCCCCCCAAATCCTCCCCCCAAGGCTCCCGCCGTCCTCAGCCCAGCTGGGGATGCTCAGGGGCTGCCTCCGCGCCGGCGGGCGGTGCGGGGGGTGGGTAACGCAAGGCGCCGGCAGCCCCAACCCGCCCTCCCCGGCACACACTCACTTCTCCCTCAGACGCATGATGTCGTCGGCGAGGTTGTCCCGCTCCACTTCCACGCGTGCCTTGTCGTTGGTGAGCTGGTCCACCTGCCGGCGCAGCTCCCGCATCTCCTCCTCGTAGAGGTCGCCCAGGCGGGACGTGCCCTTGCCCTTGAGCTGCTCCAGCTCGGCCAGCAGGATCTTGTTCTGCTGCTCCAGGAACCGCACCTTGTCGATGTAGTTGGCGAAGCGGTCGTTGAGCTCCTGCAGCTCCACCTTCTCGTTGGTGCGGTTCGCCTTGAACTCCGTGTTGATGGCGTCGGCCAGGGAGAAGTCCACGGAGTCGTGGAGCCGCATGGGCGGCATGCTGCTCCGCAGCCGCACCGACGTCGTCTTGGTGGCGTACATGCCGCCGGGCGAGGCGGACACGTACCGGGCGGTGCTGGGCCGCAGGGAGCTGCCCAGCGAGTACCGGCTGCTGGAGGTGATGTAGCGGGTGCCGGTGCTGGGGCGGCTGCCCCCGCCGAACATGCGGCGGTACGAGGAGTTCTTGGTGCTGATGCTCATGGCGGCTTTGCGGGCTTTGTAATCCGGGAGAGGAGAGAAAAGGAGCGGGGCGGCCGGAATGCGCGGCGGGCGAAGAAGGGCGGTGGCCCCGCACCGGGCTCCTTCTTATGGGGCGCCGGCGGGCCCGCCCCGCCCCGCCCGCCGCCCCTCGCCAATGGCCTCCCCGCCCGGCCCCGCGGGGAGGGGGCTGCCGGCCGCCGCCGCGGCAGCGGACACAAAGGCGGGCGGGGAGAGGAGAGGAGGAGAGGGGGGCAGCGCCCCGACCTTCCCCGCTCGGCCCGGCTCACCCCGGGAGCCGGCAGATTTCCCCCCGGGGCTGCGGGAGCGCAGCCGCCGAGGCGGGGGAAGTGGCCCGCGGGTGGGGCGCGGGGGGAACTCCGGCAGGGCGGGGAGCGGGGTGCCCGGGGGGGGCCGGGGGGGGTGACAGCGGCGACATCCGCGGCTCGGCAGGGCTGGGCGCTGAGCGTTACCCTGTCTCTCGCTATGCCCCCTCCTCCCGAGAGTTAGCGCCCTGGCTGCAAGGGAGGGTTGGCAGGTTTAATGTTGTTTCGACAGCAAAATACTCCACACAACCCAGGATGCATACATAAAAAACCCTTTATAGGTAGAGATCTTCTTGAGAACCTGTTTCTTTTCTTTTTTAGCTTTCTGAAAGAGAGTAAGATCAGGGAAGAGTGATGCTGACTATTCACAAAGGGCTGCCAAGTGTCCAAAATAAACAGGCAGAAAAATAATAACATCTGCGTCTTCTTCAGCTGACAGCAATCGCAGATCCTACTTCTGTTCCGAAGACAGGACGTTTACAGGCTAAATGTGTTGTCCCTGTAGGTGGGTGAGCATTTACACGAGTAAGGCTTAATTCTGTCATTACTGTAACAACGATCGCAGCAGTAACTATTTTTAAAGTGTGGACACTACATTATTGAAACAGCTGCAATCAGGATCTGGCTCCTGGATGCAATCCTTCTAATACCTAGGATAGTGGCAGGCTTGATTTTAATGAAGATTTGTTTCTACACTGTTGTACCCAACAGTCTTTTGCTATTAAGTTTAGTAAGGCACTAAGTTTAGTAAGAGTCTTAGGAAAGCACCTGGTAAAATGGTAATTATTCATTAGACATGGCCCACAGATATCCTTTGTATGTAGCTTCAAAGGCCAGACAAAAATCCCAGTGTTTCAAGAGCAATTTTGCCATCAAAATGTGCTACCAGCGATTGAGAAGAATGATGTAGGTAGTACAGGGCAATAGCATAAAATTCAATAGATAAAAACTTAGACTGAGTAGCAGCAGCTTGTTTTCAGTATGAATGCAGAAGTCGTTTAAGGGAGATACAGGATCCCTGTCATTTAGATAATTTAAAACTTGAGTGGCCAAAGCATGAAGCATATTCTCTAATCCTGCACTGACACGTCAGGAAAGGCACATCTCTTTCCTCATGGCTATGGGAAGTGACTGATACAATGTAGAGGTATTATCTGTAATTTATCACTTCAGCATTTATGGGGTGCAAAACCACCGTTGATTTTTAATCCTTTTTTAACTTGCAGTCCTGCAGAAGCAAACATCTTCACTGGAAGTTCTGATAATGCCGAACACGAACAGCAGGCAGAGAGAAAAGTAATTTTCACACCCCCAATTCACAGTGAAGTCAGCTATTATACTTCAGGTATTGTACCTTGTGAGGAAGACTAGAGCCCATATATTTTATTAAGGATTTGTGGGGTTTTTTTGGTAAAGGAAACTGTGCTTTAGTTTCATTCTGATGGCACCCAGAAGTGCAGGAATGCAGCTTGTATCTAAATGTAGGTCCTTAAGGTTTTCATTTTCTTTATTCGCTGAAACTTAGTCAAGCAAATGGACCTGACAAGGTTGAGCTACTGAAGTGCTTGCAGCGTGAGTCCTGGGCTACAGCTCATTCCATTCTCCCGCTGAATAGGAGGCAGAGGTCACACGGCATTCCTGAGGCTAAGGGGACCCGCAGCCCAGCCTGGACGCTGTTGTGCTGCCGGGCCCTCTCACAGCTCTTTATTTAAGCCGTCAAGTTTGGGCTGTAAGCCTTTGTGAGCCCTGGCACAAAAGTACACACTCCTTCTACGAGCAGGCAAAAAAAGTAAACCAGCACTTAACCACCAGCCTCCCAGATTAAAGATACTTTACTCAGAAGTACTGATAGTTTTAGCAGGTTGTTGTTTTTTTTAAAGGTGCGCTGTGACCAATCTGTTTTTCCTAACGGAGCACAACTTATTTATGCTTCACAAAATCTTTAATGGCACACACATGCCACAGTCATCCTCTGTTCAGAAACTTCTTTGCCCCTAAAATCTAAGGAGGTCTTTGTTTTAGTAGATAAACGTGACCCCCTCCACTGCCATGTTTCCAGTATGATTTCCATATGTTTATGTCACTGTTGCCATATGTACTCTTGGCCACCTGCCTCATTGCTGTTTCTCATCATGAAATTTTCCTAGAAATGTTTGGATACTGTCAGTTGTCGGGACTACAACAAAGCTTTAAGCGCCTTTTGCTGGGCATAAATGGAGGAAGCTCGAACTTTCTTACAAGGCTATAATAAATTTAACGTAAATTTGCATCCCGAACCCCAAAGGAAAGCAAGCACTGATCTCTTAAAACGTGAAAAGATCTCCACAGTACTCATCAGGAAAGACTCTATCTCAGCATAGCCAAAAGAATCATGGAGATTGTACTTTGAATCGAAATGAAACCACAGTAATCGGCCTAATTTTAAGGGAAGCACCGGGGGACTCTCGGAGACCATGGCTAGTCAGGATCTTGACCATTTACATGAAGGACAGACAGCTGATAGCATCACTAATCACCACGTTGGGGATTATTCATAAACTGCTCTATTAGTTGTCATCCATGTTGCTTATTGCGATGCCTTCCTTTGCAATTCCAGCTGCTATGCCACTGACCTCTACAGAGGTAGATCAGAGGCAATCCAATGGCACTCTTAAAAAAAGAAATGGGGTATTTTTTATCGTGAGCCTTTTGGTTCACACTGCAAAATTTATTTTGGCCTTTTTTTTGGCTTTTTGCCAGAGAACCAATGTATTGATTCACTGTTAGGAATGAAATACATAATCAAGCCCTAGAAGTGTAGCAAAAAATATTGGATTGTTGTGTAACTTTCATTAACAGGGAAAACGGTTGGGGACAGGGAGAGGGTACAGATGCCTGAATGGCTTCACACTGAAAATCTGTTGCATTAAGAATGAAAAAGTCCTCATAACAGTCAGAATTTCTCTGATTTTCTTGCACAAATATCTGTTGGCCTGAAAACATCACTGAAAAGAATGGCATTCACGTTTTTCGATTTGCCATTTCATTTAAACAATAAGAAACTAGAGAAATTTAGCCCAAATATTGAATGTGTTTTCCAGTTACTATAGACCTTAACTGAACAGATGTGAATGCTTTCATTAATCAGATTTGTGCACTGTTAGTAAAGTTTCTGCTTCCAGGAGGCATAAAATGACCCATGAATATTAAATACTGAGGAAAAACACGCTGCTATGCAAATGCAGTCACTTTTGTTGTCAGTACCATACAGCGACCTTAAGCCCTGGCGTGCATGGGGCCGTAGAGGCATTCCCTTCACACTTCCCCTGCTCCATGAATATTGAATGAACTCCAGGGAAAAGGGACATGCTTAAACAGGAGGATATGAAAGGCTCTTACTGTCCTACAGCAAACTGAACAGCGAGTCTCCGTAATGCTCAGCCACAGCAAGCGCTGCGGCTTATCGCTTGAGTGAGTGCTGTAGCTTTTAGTCCGAAAGAGCACTTCCTCCTTCAGCCCTGGTCTGAAAAAACTGAGTACTACGGTTTTGAAAACATAAAGGTTCTGGTTTCCAAAAAAAATGGATTTTGGCTGTAAATCTTCAGCGGGGGCTGGTCCCTCCCTTTAGCTGGGAGCTGTGTAACGAGGAGGCCCCAGGAAAGGCTGGTGCATCCAGGGAAGAGCTGATTTTTCAGAGCCCAGAGAACACATCTCCCTGCACGCTGCCTGGGAGAAGCTGGTTGGGGTTTTTGGACATGGCTGGGCTGCAGAACACCTAAATGTCCAGGTATAGAAGTCTCCCCTTGAAAGCAATGGGACTAATTATGGTCTTAAGAAAGAAATTGTCAAATTCTTTCATGAAATTTATTTTTAAAATGATGTTGCCTACAGTCACTGCCAGTGTTGCGAACTGGTGTGGCTAGCTACTGATTTTTTCAAGGAAATTACTAGGTTCTATACGCAAAACTAGCCAAGTCTCTCTGCAATATTATATTTTAATGTAAAATGAACTATATGAAACTGGCAGGGGTTTCATCACTAGGGAAGTGTTCTGAACATGACTCACACCACCCAGTTGCATGACTTACGTTTCCAAAAATTAATACTGTTGTGTGTAAAGTTCCCCTCTACTATGGTTTCTAATTGTCAGAATAGGATGTTTTCTGTATCAAAATAGGACATTTCTGTACCAAATCAGGTAGTCATTTTCAAAGCCAGTACAATCCTCTGCCTCGAGTCCCTTGTTTATCTCAAACACCATGCACAGTTCTAGCAACAGAGAGAAGACAAAGAGAATTATTTCAGATCTATGATAGGTATAGCAATTTATTTAATCCATCCCTTAAACAAAAAAAAAAGGATGAGAACCTGTCTACTCCATCTGTCTCACCTCACTTAGTAGCAATTGCACTGACTGATGAATGTCAGCAATACATCTAGCAATGACTGGGACATAAAGGACAAGGTTTTCCAAACTGACAAGAGGTTTGGCATGGTTTGATGTGTTTTTTTAGCTAAAGCGGATTATTCCTAAACTGAAAAAAAAATAAAAATCAATAAATACTTGGATGTGTGTTGAATCCTTATACAGGTAACATACAGGAGCACAAAAAAGCAAAATTAATTTCTCTTTACACATCGAGAACTTGAAGAAACATGAAGATATCCAGGACAAGGTACGGGAAAGTCTGAGATTATTGTTTTTACTTCATGGTTCACTCTTGAGGACTGATGTAAAACTAGAGGAGCTACAGATTACTGTAGCTACAAGAAAAGCGATGTTTTGCTGGTGGTCCATTCTGTCAGCCCCACCTTGTGCTTACTGTCTCTTAGTCTCCTATTCTTTGATTTGGTGGTACTAACGTCTGCTAAATATTTTCCTATGGTGCAAAGCTTCCCTAGCTCATCACAAATGAACTGAGGGAGGAATGGGGAGAAATTTTCAGCACTGTTGACTTCTCCCCCTGATACTTCATGTTGGAACTTGTTCATGTAGACTTAATTTTGACTGTGCATTTGGTGTTGAGTGGGTCTCACTAATGGAATAAATGGCCATTGCAAACACTTGCATGAAGATGATTTTTCTGGAATACGTTTTTTTCTTTCAGTATCAATGCAAACAATTTTAGAATGCATTTTGATGACGATACAGGTATTCCTTTTCAAGGAACTATTCAAGGACCATGATAGGCACTTCATAAAGACCTTTTAACTTAAAAATCAAATAAAGGATTTTAATTTATAGTCAGTTTAAGCTTTCAGTAAGATCTTTGTAAAATGTTGTATAATGTGCAGGGCTTCTTTCTGTCCTTAACCACATTGCTGACTTCGCTATCTTGACCTTGCTATCAAGAACAGTGCCCAGCTGCAATCCCTGCAGTAAGCTGTTGGCACAGGTAGAAGTCAACAGTGTGGATGAACATTCATTTGTCACATTACAATGGGAAACCATAAATATTAATGTTTGGGATTGCTGTTTTAAATTTTGAGAATGCAAACCTTTTCAAAGATGAGTCATCCATCCACCCATTCTTTCTTTTGGAAAAAGCTAAAAAGAAGTAATTCTAGCATGCCATTAATGAACCCTGTCAGTTAGACATTTACTACTTCTTTTTGGCCAAGCTTTTTCAAAGCAAACTGCTTAAAGAGCTCCTCTCGCCAAGAAACAATTAAATCTGAGGAGTCATTTTATTCTTCTCTCTCCCCCAGTTCCATCACTTTCACAAAGCATAAATAGCAAAATGTTTTCTTGTCATGATATACCAGGAAATGATGATGTTCATTCTGAGGAAGAGGCAGGACACAGCAATGGACTCGTTAATTGCATGCAGCAATTGTTCGATTCTTCCTTTGAGATGCCCAGGACAAGCAGAACAGTACTAGCTTCTCGAGGGCCAAGCTTTTAGTGATTCCTCAGGCCAAGTCCCTGTGCCAAACCCTTGGTTCCAATGAGACTCATAAACTGAGCGTACATTGTGTTAGCCATTCTGGGATTAGTTGGCTCCCTACAAAGGGAAGAGGCGGTGGTGCACACACCCCAGAGCTGAGAAGACTGAGTTTCTAAGAAGCCAAGTGGTTTTTACATGCCAGCTCTATGCCTAATTTTCAAGCATAAGTATACTCTGTTCAGTTGGGATTGAGGTGGGAAGACGATCCAGATTTAAGCTGATAGTGTGCATAAAACATTGTGGGCTACAGGGAATGGAGTGGAAAAATTTTTAAATAAGTGTAAAGCAGATGGTGCATAGGGCTGGAGAAGGAAGAGAGCATATATCTGGAAGAGTCCATATTTTTTTCAGATGGAAAGGTGTCCTGCTTCCCATTACAAAGACAAATTCACCATCTATCTGAAATTTTCCTTGAGAATTTGGTCTTGCATACGGTCATTGGGTATGAGAGAGCTTGTGTAGGATGACAGGAGCAAGGGCATAACAACAATTTAGGAGCTTTGTAGATGCTTTAGTTTTGCTGACTCAGACTTCTGCCAATGTTTATGGCTGTTTATTTGCCATAGATTGGGTATTTACCATGAACTCCATGACATGGAAGTTACCAAGTCTACCATGTAAGTCCAAACAACACAAGGGGAATTATTCACAGTTTAGGTTAATTAATTACTTGAGTTTAATTCTGTTATTCTGTTCATCCTATACCATAGCAGATGAGTGCTACATCTGACTTGGCACTGTTACTGAAATGAAGTCATCCTCAGGGACTTCATCTCACATGCAGGGTTCCCGACAGACAATTCCAACAATTTCCCATTGTATTTCTCTTATGAATTATGTGAAACATGTTTGCTGGAGTCTTAAATCAGCCAAACTCCCTACAGCTGAGTATTGACACTGCTAGTCCATACTGGCAGATGTCTTGTGCAAGAAGCTTTCTCTTGTTCAGAAAGAACTATTTTAGACTTTCTTGACCCATTTAGGTTAGGCTTATTGGGGCTTCTGTCTCCAGATGGTCTCAGCAAACATAACATTTTAAATTCCTAGCCCTTTTTCGAAAAAAGGTTTCTTTCAACTTTAGGAAAACCCAAAGATATTGTTGAGGCAATACTTAAATGGGGGGAAGGGACTCCAAAAGACCTAGCAGCCAAAAATGACACTTTTATATTTTAGCTGGGATTTTTTTGCAGAATTACTTTTCAATTTTTCCTTCATTTCAGTTCATCCTTACAAAACCTCATTTCTTCAAACCTGTGCTTTTTATTATAGACTGTTTTCCAAGAGTTTTTCAAGACGTTTTGGTAGAAAAGAGCTACGTCCCAGCTTTAGTATATTGGTATGCTTGACAGACATTTGTAGACACATCCAAAGTGAGAAAGAGAATATTTAGAGTGCAATCACTTGTGTAACTGCAGTTCGTAAATGATACTAAATAGCTTCAAATTAGCTTTAAAATAACTCATTTGCAAAGTGCCAGCAACATAGTCATGGTGGAAGACACCTCTGTGCTGCCTAGGCACCAACTGCTCAGCTTCTTGGGCAGCTTTTAAGGCACTTGCTGTGTGCAATTGTGGTTTATCTAATTTCAAGGTATCTCAGCAAGTCCACAGTTACAGCTGTGATGTGGCAGCATTAAAGATTTTCTTTCTTTCTAGAGGAAACACCCCACTACTGAAATCCTGCCAACATGGTGACTAGCACAGGAGATCTCATTTCCTGTGCTAACTACAGTCTTAGTCAAAGATTAAGCTCATCACATAGGACTGAATGAAAAAACAAAGTTCGGGCAGAGGCTGAACTCCTTAACAGACAAGTCCGCAGCATACAAAAGCTTCAGGTGATACTAGATAGCCTTGTGAGCAAAAGGCATGACCAACACCACCATACAGCTACAAATCTTTCTCAGTTTGCACACTAGAGTCTGTGCAAATTGTATGGGGATGCTGGAGATGAAAACTCCTGCCTTAAGCAGAAAGGTAAGAGGCACATCCAGGCTCACTGTCTGCACTATTTTTCTCTCCTTTCCCTCATCCCCCCTCCTCCTGAGAGAGCAGCAGGCATCACACCGTCTCTTCCTGCCCCTGCAAGCGAGCTGGGATCTCCCACGCCATTACCTCATCCCGCCAGACCAGCTTGAACTGATCCCCCCTTTACCATCGCCTGGCTCCGTGCCTGCTGTCACCCATTCCTGTGACCCTTCAAGGGTCTGATTCAAAACACTTTCCTTGCAGCAGCAATCTTTTGGCTGGCTGCAGTGGGCCTTATGGAGCTCAGAGTTTGTTTTGTTCCGTCCAGCAAAGGTTTTATAGAGAGATTATTTTTTTAAATTTTTTTTTTTTGTTACTCGCCTTTTTTTTTATCCTTTATCTTTTTGGTCAAGCACTGGAATGTGTAACTGCAACAAGACAGTCAATAACATTATGTAAACATACGTGTCTCATCCAGCCAGGGTGACTGCTGCAGGCCAAACATAACAAACAGGCCAGATTTATTTAGACTTGAATTTATTTAAACCAGAGAAGTAAAGATTTAATTAGAGAAGCAATGTATCTTTATTCCTTATTCCCTACAGAGTATATGCATAGTTCCAGAACCTGAAAATAAAATCCTGAACTGGAGAGAAGAGAAAGGTTAAAAATATTTGTGTCTAATGACTCTTCTGAATAATTTCAGCTACATAAATTTCCCCTGTAAAGAGTTCTTAGAAACTCATTGGGAGAGACTAAGAAACCTGGTTTGATGTGGGTTTCATTTCTAGTCTTGCAGATGCATGGCATTACAAATGTAAATCGTAGGCTTCGTTAGCCGTACTGTCACCACCCAGCAGGCTTCCCAGAAACGCCACGTCTGTGGCTGACAGCCACCTTTACTGAGCATCACTTCAGCAGAAACCAAGCCTGATAAATTCCCTCCTGAGACATTACATCCAGTACAGATTGATTTTGATAAACTGCAAAAGGTTTTCAGTTTTATTAGAAACCTACTGGGCCAATGGTTATGGAAACAATAATTTATGCTAGACACTCTCAGTGAACTTTTTCAATTCAGTGATTGCATTGCAAGGGTATGACATGCCTCACATTCTTCCCCAGCCACAGTGATTTCTGACCCAGAACATGAGCTTCCCTTCTAGACAGCTGAGATGTCTGTATACTCTCCCTGATCCTCACTTAGGTATTTAGTAGGTTATACTGGACATTTGGACACAAGAATCTTTTGTTGTTCAGCCATGAACATTAATATTTGCCTGTATTGAAGTTTTGCCTGATCTCTGTGAATGCACTTTTAAACATCTGGTGTATCAGCAGAGGGAGATTTTTTTTGTACTCTCTCTCCGTTTTATGAATATAGAGGAAATGCTTACAAACACTTCACAGTTACAGGTCTACTAGCTTCCACTACCTAGTCTTACATTGAGCGTTTACATTCAAAGGAAACTTCAAGCAATTTACACTGCTGTGGTATTGCGGCATCAAGGAAACCCTGTGAGACACGCTGCAGAATGGCAACCTCCAGCTCACAGCTGGGAGCAGGCAGAGTCTCTGCTCTGCTGCGGATGGGAGGGCAGGGAGAGGAGCTAAGTGTAACTGCAGAAGGCTTGAGACGCCTATAAAATGTTTTGTGTGTGTGTGTTGTGTGCATTTGTTGCTGGGGTCAATTATAGAAACACAGCAGTGAAAATCTTCTCACTTGGAGGACAAGAGTACATGGTCCAGTCACAGTTTGTAATTTTACCTTTCAGTTGCCAAGTACAATGCAGAATCTTAAGGCAGTGGTTTTTGCATGTTTCTGTGATGTTGTTTGGCAGCATTGATCATTGTAACATTTTTAACAATTCTAAAGCATTTTAAGAAGAGAAAATATTGCAGTGGTTTCGTTTGCGTGTTCCTCTGACCACATGTTGCTGTTTCACTGGATGTGTTTATTGGTTACCAGGGCAACAGTTTAAGATCTCGCATGATTACCTGTATCATAGCACTCATCAGAGATGTGGGCAAAGTTTGGAAACTTCTACATTGAGGAAATGCTGCTGGTTGCTAGGAGGCAGGAGTTTTCAAAAGCTGTCTCAATGAAAATGCTGGTATAACATGCTTATGTCAACGTCTTTAAAAATGTCATTAAATGATCAGTTAGCTTAAAATACATTTTATTATAAATATATTATTCAAGAAAATAGATGCTTCATTGATGCATTATCACAGTTCTATAGATGTGCTCATTTAGCATAAACTAACATATTTTTAGAAAAGCATATCAATTGTTATTTAAAGTCAGCTATATTGTTGAGCCATAAATGATATATGAAAGAGCCCATACCTGTGTCCTAAAAAATATTAAGAGTGCAGAGGTGGACATTGGACTTCAACTCTGTTATTAATCTCTTCTGTTAATCAAACGAAATGTACATTAATATTTACAGGAATCCTATGCATCCTATATGCACGGAGCAGAGAAGGAAGGAGCTGTCACAATATCCAAATTTCAGTAAATCAGAGAGATCCAGTTGGGAAATTTTGCAGACATGTGGCTGCTTTGGGGTCACAAGACAAAGAGTGAGCAACTGTTTAGCCTGCCCCATGGCAGTGGCAGCATGCGTTAGCAAGATTTTCTGAGTGAAGCATGAACAATCACATTCACAGGGCTCATCCTTTCTCTGCAATCATTCAGCTTTTCTGTAAGAATAAAGATAGGAGTGGCCAGGGAGCTCAGCACTTCTCAGCCATTGCCTCAGTCTCTGAAATAAGCAGCATACCTTAAACACTATTATGTAAGGTCTGATCCAAAAAGTGTGGTTATTATTATGCTGACTTTACATTTGTAAAGGGAAGAGCCCTAAAATAACTGTTTCCAGATTCCCTGTTTTCCTTTTTTGCAGCTGTCAATTAATAATGAGAACCAGGTTAGGGCAGACACAGTTACACAGAATTATAAAACTGACTACTGGCAGTTTAAAAATGAGCACTAGGGAAATTTTGGCGTTTCCCATTCTGTGCAAGCAGAAGCCAATAAAATCCCAACCTAGTTTATTAATTTCTTTGTTGCTAGAGCGGAGGCATGTTGATCAGATTCTCCCATTTACTACACTGGTGGAGGACGTAGGTGGAGGATTTCCCCTGAGCAGGGAATGTTCTGCTGCCACCAGTACCGAAAAGACATCTCTGCTGCTTTCTCCACCAGACTCCACATTTCCCATGTATGAATGGCAAGAATACCTTGGAGCCAGGGAAAGGAGAGGGAAAAACAGGGCTCAGCTATGTCTCCCTGTCTGATATAATTTTGCTCCTCTGTAGCTCTAATTGCTCCAGGTACTGGGCAGCTCCAAATAAATGAATTGCTCCTGGCTGCCCACAGCTCCCACTTATCACAGTGTCTACCATTGCTGTGATGTATAGGCTGCTGAAAAAGTAATACAAGAAGCTCAAAATCATTCATCAGCTTTCCTAATTTTGATAGTCTAAAAACTGCCTTTTTCTTAACCTTCACTCTGCATCTGTATTTTGAAGGGGTTCTACTGAGGCGTATCTTCTTAGCTGATAACAACCTTGCTTCATCACCTTGAACCCTCTTCTTCAGAGCCTTCACTGTCTTTGTCCCACAGCTGTTTTCTCCAGCCATCACATTGATGGTTTTGGTATGCCATGTGATCCAGCCACCTTTCTGCGTTGTCAGCCATCCATGCAGGCAGCCTGCCTCACCGCCGGTTTCAATGTGGGCTGCTCTCCTCTGATACCTCGGCTGCCGCACTTCCTTTCAGAAATTCTAGAAGTAGATCTTGGGCTTCTTGTTTTAGCCACCTGCTTACTTCCATGGCTGAAAAATAAAGCAGCAGCCCCAGACTCTGATGATGAAGATCCACAGGTGAATGACAGAACTGTTTCAGAAAAGCTGGCAAGGACCAATATTCCTACTTTGAAATTTTGTTTCACTGTTTTCCACAGCTGATGTGTCCCATATTGTGGAGAAATGTGTCGAAAGGCAAGAGATTTCTCTCTTTTTTGCCTTCCAGTTTCAGCTAAAAATTATACCTCCATTGAAAGGCAAGAGGTAGGAGCTACTATGACAGGCTGTATGAGGCAGCTTCTAAGGAAAAATAAATATTCCTCAAATCCACCTTATTTTTGACAGGTTTCTAGGAGGCTCCACAAAAATATCATTAACTGAAAAAATTATTAGAGAAACATGTTCAGTTTTTTGTGGAGGTGTTTTTGTGTGTGGTTTTTTTTTTTTTTTAATGTTTCATCTTCACTTTACAATCTAAATCTGCAAACTGGGCATAGGTGAGTGTCTACTTGTATGTGGTGGGTAACCCACGCAGTATCGTACAAGATATTTACTCTGGTTGTTATATATGTAAATGCATCTGTCTGACATTTGTTTCAAAGACAAAATACTTTCCACGGGCAACAATGTCTTTGAGTCACCTCTTCCTTTTCAATTTAGCAAAAGCAATTTCATAGTGTTGGGGCAAATTAGAACAGTTTCATCAGTTATTTCCTTCCTTCCTGTTCCACCAGCAGTACAGGCTTTGAAATTACTTCTCAAAAAACATCACTGCACACTGAAATCACGAAATGCTTGGGCCCATAAAACTGTTGGGGGCCATTTGCACCAGCTGCCAGCTGGACAGCAGGCCAGCACGCACATCCCCGCACGGGACTAAGTGCCTTTTCCTACCCCGTGTCCCCTTCTCTCCCTGTGCCCTGGCCCAGTACAGGCCACCTGAATTAGTTTCTGCCCTTCCCTGCTGCCCTGATGCTAACGGCCGGGCTCGGCCTCCACCTTGCCAGTGACAGCTGGGTGCCCTGTGGTGGCGTGGGGCCTGAGGAAGGGCGATGGGGTTGGGGATTTCATCGCTGCCCCTGTATGGAGCCCTCGGCCACGACAAGATGTTGGCCCCAAGGGGAGTGAGTGATGGTGGGGAGAAGGGTCTTCTCCTGAGCCCCTACTCCCGGGAGGGTGCAGGTGGCAGAGATGTATTGGCCCCATGTCTGCCAGTGGCCCCACCTTGGAGTAGCGGAACCAGTCATGCCCGCGGGTGGCTTCATCCTCCGGGCCTAAGCCCACTTTGGGGTTTAATGGGCAATTAGCAACGCCAAATTAAGCCGCTAACTCCCGGGGTGCGCCACGGGCGGGGTCTGGCAGGGAGCTGCCGGCCCCAAGGAGATCGGGCGGGTAGGAACGAAAGAGCGGCGGAACGGGCGGGCGGCGCTTAGGGAGGCCGCCGGGAGTGCCGGGCCGGGTGCCGGCTGCCGGGGGATGGCGGCGCTGCGTGTGCTGGAGCTCTACAGTGGCATCGGGGGGATGCACCAGGCCCTGAAAGGTACCGGCCAGCGCCTTCCCTCGGTGCTCGCTGCCGCCGCAGCCCCGCCGTGCGCCCCCGTCCCCCTCGCCCCCACGGCCGCCATCTTCTCGACGCGACCCCGACCCCCGAGGGGAAGCTGTGGAGGGCGCCATCTTCTCGATGGGGTGGGATGAGGTGGCCCCTCTCCTCCCGCAGACCCTTCCCCAGCCGGGCATGTCCCCCCCCCACTCCCGCACTTCCTCCGTCTTGCACAAACACCGTGTGGAAAGAAGCTGTGGGGTGGGAGGGCGGCCTCGTCCCCTCATCCCAAGCCGCGGAGTCACAGCCTCTGGCTCTGCAGGGGTGGGAAAGTGACATTATGGTGGGTTGTTGGTGTTAAGGGGGAGAGGGCTGTTTGACTGGGCCTGCTGTGGGGGCAAGTTGTAAGGGGCGATGGCAGCTGAGTTTTGGCTAGGGCTGGGTTTACGCTGTGGGTCTATGGCTGTAAACTGAGCAGTGACCAAAAGCGCTGGTGAGCTGTTGGGTGGTACTGGGTACCCAGGAGCACACTGGGATGGAAATTGTGGATCCATGGTCCTGCTTTGGCTGAGGCCGCTGCTCCTGGGAAGGCCTGATTTTGTGTTCGTTAATATGTGTTCTGTCTTGTGCTGAAAAACCCCTGCTGCAAATGGGATCGGGATCGTGCGGATGCATGGTTTGATACACGGTCAAATTAGCCAGGGTATGCCATAGGCCTGCATGCAGACTTGGTTTTTGTGGCGCATAGCTGGGTGGATAGCTGATACGTGATCCATATGTGAGACTTGCATAACATTTTCTAAAAATGAAAACTGGTATAGTGAGTTCGTCCTAGACCATGTGCCCAGGTAAGTTTTTGTTTTGGTGCAAGGAACCCTGGAGCTGAATTTGCTGTATTGTTAAAGCACGGCCCGGGTGACCTTCAGCAAGCCCTGTAGGCTCTGTGACTTGGCTTCCCCAAATAAAAAATTGAGCTAGGGCTATTGATCTCCTTTGTAAAGTACCTTGGGCCTTGTTGCTTTGCGATACAGGTTTCAACAAAAATTTGTATAATTTAAAGAGAATCACTGTAATAATTTAATTGTAACTACAACACTTCAGATACTTCAGCCTTCATAAGCATTAGCAGCCCTTCTACTACACTCTACAACAGAGAACATTTTCATAAAAACATCAGGTGAAAACTTACCTTGTTAGTTTTCCAGTGAGCTGAGTAATACTAAAAGGTTATGCTTACAGAGCAGAATCCATTTAACATCATACATTCACATAATGCATACTCACAATTGGCAGTGTGGCATTTTTTCTATCTAATTTTTACTTGAATGTGTATATATGTGCTCTCTCTCTGTATATAATATGTAAAAATACATGCCATATCAAAATAGGTACCTGCATTGTTATTGTAATTAATCCGAACTACCTATTGTAGGGATGCATTTTCCTTATTTCCAGAGACATCTTATTAAGAGTAACATATCTATGTATGGAACTGCAGATTTTTGGAGTCTTTGTGGAATGAAAATAGGGTGTTAGACATTGTATATTGTGTTTGTAAATGTTATAATAGTCTACTTTTCTAGTAGTCTGGTTTCTGAAATGTTGGGGAACTATTGAGATTTATGTTATAGACAATTTCCAAATTTCTACAGAAAGTGAACTGCTTCCTGAAACTTAGCCTACACCATGGCCCTTCACTGAACCATTTGTCATGTGTTGGTGTGTTGTATGTATGTAACAAATCTCTACTGAATGTTGTCTAACTCTGTTCTTAACATAATAATAGATGTGAATTCTGAATGTTTGGTAATGCAATAGTTAATAAATTGTAATGTCAGATGAGATATCCTATGGATGACTACATAAGAAAGCATCATTTACAACACAACAAAATACTTAAAAGAATGGGAATATTGGGAATGCAGCCTTAAAAGTTTATCAGAATACCGTAAACCTGTACCCAGTAGATAGTAACTTTGTATATGAAGGCTTGAGCACGTATATCACATTTATATCTTGTGTAGTTTGGAAGGTGAAGGAATTAACCAAACCCCTTGTATGATTTCCTGAAAGGCTAAATTTATTTCCAAGCTTACTGTTTCTGAACTTGCTGAACAAATGCATTAGTGTCAGTGCATGTTGTAATTTCTCTTATTCTGGGCTTATCATTGACTAAAGAAATTGCAGTAAGTATGAAGAGTGAGACAGAGATTTTTTTTTTTAGTGGTACCAGCCAAAGCTGATGAAGGGACTGTGTATAAGAGGAGACTTAAATTATTACTTGTGTAAATGACCCTAGATAGTACTACATGGTTAAATACCAGTTGAAACTTGCAAAGCATATACAGTTGGTATAACTTATTTTCAAATCCGGATACTTACTTTTCTGGGAAACATATGAGAACTCAGTCCATAGGCATTGTGTTGTCTTGGAAAAAGTCCAAACCATATACTTCTAGATGAAAATCTTGTTTTGAGTGTTGTTAAAGCTAATAATCAGGCAATTTGAATAAAAAGGGTTCTATGCAATTTGTACTGAATTAAGTATTTAATGACAGGTCATTATATAAAACTGGTTTTGATGAATAGAATTACTTTCAGGAATACTGATATAGTCAGGCATTTTGGTCCTTTCTGCTGTTTTCTAAGTTTCTTAGACATCTGGATTCAGTTTTCTTTTACAATTTATAAGGAACAAAGTAAAGTCAAGGGGGATTTAAGTGTTTGCTTTTATGTGGAAATCAGACTGAAAAAAGTGAATGTTCCTCTGTAAGCACTTTTTGAACATAATAACAGGGTTTCTTATACGTTTTAGGCCTATATGTGTACATGAAGCCATGCTATTTGAAAATCTGTCTGATACAATTTTTTGGATATCATTTAGCAAATGACACATTGTTTGGCATTTTCCATTTAAATCAAGTACAGAAATATTAGAAGTCTTTTTTTTTACATGTAAATATGAAGCTTGAAAGAAAGCCCTCCATTTCACCAGTGCTTTTATAAACCAGGTAAGTGAGAGATGAAGATTATGTGTAATACTTTATTTTTTTGCTGTGGTTTCTAGTGAATCTATACAGCCAAGAAAAATAATAGAAACATGTAGAAAAGAGAGAGAGCATGGAATACTTAAGTGGCGGCACCCCAGGAAAGCTACTTGTTCTACAAAAGGGATTCTGCAGTTTGGCACGTTCTGGCTCAGTGTTGGTTCCTGGCTGTGTCATGTGGCCAGTTTTGTGGCCGGTTATGTTTAGCAGAGCTGGTCCAACTTTCTACTTTTCTGTCAAATTGCCAGTGTTTTCAATTGGCAAATAGGTATTTTCCAGGAAATCTCACAGTGCCTTTTCTACTTTGGAGCCTCTTTGGCTGTGATCTTTCATGAGTTTAGTTTTAGGATAGCTTATACTTGAGCTTGCAAGACGAGAATGTTCATTGGTTTGGCAGCTGTCGTTAAAGTAGAATGCATTTTACACCAAATAGTATTCAATTGTTTTTGAGATTTTCCTCACCTTCAGTAAGAAATAATTGAATTTGAATAATTGAATAAATTTGTGGAAGTTTATACTCCCTTGCAAGTGTTTCTCTGTAAACAGTATGTAGAGGTTATTGGTACATGCCTACATAGTTGAACCAGTGAAAAGAAGGCTCATCCTGAACTTAGATTTCAGTCAAAACTGAAAAAGAAAAATCTTGGGCTTATCTACTCTGTGTTAATACTTAGCTGTAGATATTTCATCATATGCAGATTTTCTAGTTTTAGATTTTGAATTCTTTATGGTAGTATTTTAAGTTAAACAGCAAAGACATTCTGTGACGTGCAAACAGATATAATTTAGAAAGTTGAGCTTGATTACGGTCAGAAGTCAGCAGCTCCGTTCATATTCACACTCTTGATTGAGGCAGCTAAAAGACGGAAGTGCATTTCTTCCTTCTTCCCACCCCATGCTCCAAACTTTGCAAGATTTGTAAAGCTTGATGTTTAGATCGTGTAGGTCTAGAATCTACAATACTTTTATATATATGTGTGTGTGTGTGTGTCTGAATGTATTCTTTATATATAAAGTGCAGTGTTTCTGCAGTGAAAAATAGTGTTTTATTTTTAGAAAATCAACAGCTACAAATTAATTTCCTTAGCAACTTTCCATCAAACAAACAGCCTGCTCTTCCCCATTCCCAACCAAAACAAACTTAAGCTGGTTTATTAATTCAGGCAGTTTTCCCATGAAAAATGGGTTCCAGGTCTCTGCTACAAGCATTTATAATCTGCCAGGTCACTGAAAAAAATCCCCATGCATAAACCATGAAAGGACATCTTTTAAAAATACCATAATTTTGCAGTGATAAAGTTGGTGATATTTTTCCTCTGCAATTGTTATACTTCAGTTTTACGGAGTAAGAATTTGAGTCTCTTGTACTCTGTCTTCTCTGTTTATTCTTTTATTTGATTATTTCTGTAAATTGCACAGCATAATAAACTGGTGTGCTTAATTACACTGAGCATAGCTATCTTGGGAGGAGGAGTAAAGGAGACAAAACTGGCAAGCAGCTTTAGGATTCAGCACACTGCAAAACAAAAATATTGCCCACTTGAGCAAGTTTTTACACCTAAACTCATTTTGATGTAATGCTTCTCCGAAATATAGCCCTTTGTAGCACAGGATGGTGCTAGTTGTGCTATAATGTAAATTTGCATAGTTTATATGGCTGAACATGAACAAATCCTGTACAAACGGAGCAGTGAAAAAAGTTGCCACGTATCTTGCAGGAAGCAAGTTATCAAGTTTACTGATACTTGTGGTGACTGTAGCCATGGGCAGTTCAGTGTAATCATTTCAGCCATGAGGTGACAACTGCTAAATGAGATCTTTCTCTCTGTTTTAAAAGGAAACAGGACTGACAAAACATATGACTAATCTTCCCTTTTCCATCTGTTTCCATATACCTGTTAGAATAGATAATGGTTCTGGCTCTGATTTTCCAGTATGCTGAGATCCACCAGGCTCTGCCCTTGGTGTAATACCGTTGTCTTTCATGTGCTTTGCTGACATTGATGATTCTATTACGAAAGTATAGTGGTGAATATAAACAGATCTATGTTAGTTTTAAGGTTTGCTAGAAACACATGACAAAGGAATCGATTCTGAAGAGGAAAAAGACAGATATTGTAATGTCAGAAATTTTATTTCCGGTGTTTGAAGATGCTACCCTTTGGGGTGTTTTTTTCCAAATCAGAAGCTAATGCATGCATCCTGTATTCCTTCGTTTCAATGCTGCACCTTCCAATCATTACAGCAGTGTCCCTTTCACTCAAGTGACTACTACATAGCTGAAATGGCTCATAGGCATTGTGTATACAACGAAGTAGAGAATTGGGACCCAAAGTTTGATTGCTGCACCCTTAGGCAATTAAATAGCAGTTAAAAGAGTTTCTGCTGTGTGGATCCTAGAGGTTTTAAGACTCAAGTGTAAAATCAGTAGTTTCCTAATATGATGATACAAATTTGAGTTCACCAGCTTTCAGCCAAGAGAGAGTATTGCAATCTAGTCTACCTAAAAATAAGCTCTAACACCTCCCTCAGTAACTTCCCTATCATGTCTGTGGCTTCCTTTTGAGGTACAACGTCTCGTTTAGAAATGTGAAGTCTTGGTTCAAAAGCTGTGGTGTTGAGGAATATTGCAAAGCAAGTATTCCAGCAGCTACTTAGTTTCACTTAGAAAATGTGTATTTTTTTTTCTTAGTCTGCATAAAATTAAATTATTTTCTGCATAGTTGTAATTCTCTTAAATGGATGTTTTGAAAGTCGGAGGTACTTATTTGGGGGGAAAAAAAGTCTCCAGAGTTAAGTCTATTTCTGTTGAAGTTCTGCTATATATTTTGGGCAGTTGATTTAACATCTCACTAAGTCAGCAATTCAGGGGCGTTTTCATATTCCTGAGTTGCTTTTGTTTCTTTTGTCAGTGGGGATAGTTAAACAGAGTCTTGATTCTGTTTTTTTTAGATTCTGCTTTCAGTCTTTTTCATGATATATTCCTACAGACATTTTCAAGCAATAAATATAATTGCTGTAGCAAAACAGAATATCACAGTTTGACATCAAAGTTATTTAAATTTCAGGAGGAGGAGTTCTTTAAAAATGTGTCATTTTCGCATTGTTTGAAATTTACACAAGCTTTCTTTGTTAGGTTGGATGTGTGAGATCTGCTTGTCTGCTCGAGCTCCTTCATGCATTTCCAGGGTATTTCCACACAAATACGCTTAATCAGCTTTTAGAAGGAGTCTGCTCTGTATCAGGAACTCCCAAGTGAGCTGCAGCTTTTGAGCGAAAGGCGGAGAAGCTTTGAAAAAATTATCAGGACTTTGAATTGGGAAGAGAGGATGTTGGGTGGAGTAGTTCAAGAAAAGTTTCTGTCCCTTTTCCATGTGGGTTAACATCTCTGGTTTAGATTGAACATTGTATTGCAAGGGGATTCAATAAATGACTATTGGCTATACACTCTCTTTCAGTATTTCCAGGCATTTGGGCATGCGAAGTCCCTTGGTGCAAATCCCCAGCACTTCTTTTTTCTTGTATGTGTGCAGAGAGAGAGATTGGATTGATGTTCGTAAAAAGGGTGAGCGTCTGAATCATGAGTTGTGAGAGAAAGCACACTGCCTCTCTTTCCAATTGTAATTTTTAAAATATATGTTAATTTAGATAATAATTTGAGGTTCTTGATTGGTTTTTCCTTTTTTTTTTTTGTCTTCTGGTGTGCCTGGAGCACATAGTAAGGGTCAGCTTGTCAAGACAACATGTTTTAAGAACTGAAAGAATAAATGAGAAAAGGAGAAAAGCAGTATCTTAAAAAATACTTGAAGCTTGTTCCCATCACCCAGGTGTTACAGCTTTGTTTTAGGAAGATGAAAGTGTTGGTTCTTGAATATGCTTGTAAATTGAGACTGTCAACCTGCTAAGGTGACGTTCTTTTCACACTAGATGTCAGTGTTAACATACCTGTTCTGCAACCTCAGGTGTAGTCATTTTGTTGTCCTCGTGAATACACCTGTATTTAATACTTCAGTTACAATTTATAGTAAAAATGTCCAAGACAGTAACTGCAAATAATGATTTGTATGTTGACCCTTGGTGGGCGACCATCTGTAAACATTTTTCTTGTGAAACTCCTATTCTTTTTACTCTCTATTGCACCAAGTAAACCGAGGAGAACCAGGTTTGTCTTTGTTAAAATGTCTGCTACAATCTTTCCAATACCCAGATTTCTCTTTCATCTTAGTTTTGAACAAGACGGCAGTGAAAACCTGAAAGATAGTAAATGGGTGATGAATGCATCACTCAAATCCAATGGGGACATCATAATTGGTTTTTCATACTCTCAAACTGTAAATAATTAGCTGACTAGCAGTAATTCATAAGGTGTCTCATTAGGTCATTTGTTAATGTGTTACTTGAGCATATTGTGAGACTAGTCAAAGCCATGTGGCTATTTGCCTTGTTTCTTTTGGCTTACAATTTTTTTTTAAATTGCCTGTGTTTCATCTGGGGCTTTTGTAATGGTGACTGTAATGTAGATTTCCTGGTGGTTGAAACTGGTCTTGTATATCAGGAAGTATGGTCACTGCTTTCTGCCTGCGGCTGTAACAGTGACCACAGCCTATCTTCCTTGATAAAAAGCCTCAGTGAAGGTATTGTGGTTACTAATACTAAATAGTGTGGCATGATGAGCAGTGGATTAAACACTGTTCTTTTTATGTCTTTAGCTTCTGTAGAACCTATTATTCTATTGCTCCATAAATTAACCATTGTTTATTTACATACTTTTTAGTGTAGTTTTCTTTCAGTGTTTTAGCTGTCAGTAGATTTGTTACGCTGTGCTCTCTTCTTTTCCGTAACACTTCTAAGTGTACAGAAGTACTTCCTCTGATATCAAGAGGAGCTGCCAAATGTTGTCCTTCAAAATGCTTGGTATTTTGGGAACATTGAACTCAAAGGAAGAAGCAGTTGGCTTCAAGGCTCAAGGTTTTTTTTGGAATATAAGCACAAACGTTTTTCAGGCAACTTCTTTCAGGCAAGTTTTATTGCAAGGGTAAAAGTATCTCAAACATATTTACTGGTGCCATTTTTTCACAATGAGAAGTAATATGCTTCTAAAATGACACATTTAGTTCTTGTACGTTGTCAGTGGCTGGAGAGGTTCAGGCAGTGGCAGGGCGTCTCTGCAGGTTGACTCAGGCTGTGTTCCTATAGCTAAGGAACTTGGTGGCCACAGAGGCCAGCTGAGTGCAGGTGGAGACGTTGTGGATATGCACCCTATTCGGAGTTTGTGTAACCGTATCTACAAATAAAGAAATGCACAGTTAGCTTCCGGTTTTGAATATATAAGGAAGGGAAGTATTTGCCATACGATTAGAAACACAGTGTATTTTTCATATAAAGTTCATATAAAAGCAACACAGCAGAGTTTGATCATGTAATTTCCCTTTTTTTTTTTTTTTTTGAACATAGCTGTAACACAACTGAACAAATGCATTTTCCCAAGAGTAGTAAAGAGAAGCTATAGTTTTCAAATTCTTTTTTTAATTTTAGAAAGCTGTATATCTGCAGAAGTTGTTGCTGCCGTTGATGTGAACACTCTTGCCAATGAAGTTTATAAGCACAACTTTCCCAGCACACCATTATGGGCAAAGACAATTGAGGTGAGTAACGAATGTCTTTTTTACTCTAGTCTGGCATTTGTGCAAGTAAGTTGTCTTCAGTATCCTTTTTAGTAACAAGAGAAACAAAAAGATTTCATTTATGTTTTTATGAATGTAGCAGTTTTACAATGACTTTGATTTCTTGTGCTGTGGTTGCTTTTGAAGCTAGAGGGATACTCACACTGCAGTCTTTTATTGAAAGTCTCGACTGCTGCCTCAAGAAAGGTTATGTGAATGTCAAGAGGAATGCTTACCACCAATAAAGGAATGACAAAAATCATATTTTTAGATTAAAAAAATATTTTCATGTATTTAGAGAGAATTTAATTAAATTACTTGGAGGCATGCCTTCATTTTGTAGTTATAGTTGAGCTCAGTAAAACACAAGAAAATATACTGGATGGAACAGTCTTGTGGTTTTTTTTGTGGGCTCAATAGATCAAATGTTTTAGGAATTCTGTCCCATTTCCAAATTATTTGAAGAACAGCTAGGTAAAATTAGATTCTGTTTTAATAATTGAGGGGCAAACTAGGCATGTAGTTTTGCCTGGATTTAGTTAGAAATTACTGTTTACTTCTTAATCTTCTTTTACAGTTTTACAACATGACGGTAAAAGATACTGAATTTGTTTTAAGACACCAGCTTAAGTAAGACTTAAATAGGTGGTTTAAAGTTTAAATGCTTATTCAGGATTCAATAATTACAAGCTAAATGGTAGTTTACAGTTTTATATTTGAAAAGAAGAAGAATGCTTGCCTATTTCTCCCTAAAGTAGATAAGAGCAGATTACAGTCAGGAAGATCTTCTTTAAATTTATTGGGGGAAAAGAAAAAGCAGCTTTTGTGTAGTTTCTGTGGGCAGATGTGTTACATTTGCTATATAGATATCCCTCAAAATAATGTAAGGTAGTGATTTCTTTGTCCAGCCCATAGTAACTTGTTCTTTATCCTTCTTCTCTCTTGGCCCCTTAATATGTTGTCCTTTTACTGTTGGTTAAAATGTAGTCTAGAGGAACTTCTACCTGTGTAATTAATTCATTCCACAGATCTAATTCTTCTCTGAACAGAAATATTTTTGCAGAGTAGAGTGATTTTTACTCGTCAAAAACTATAATGAAGTAAACTTTATAGGATGTGTGAGTAGTGAGCTCCTAAGAGTTAAACCCCACGGTTTGGACTGGTAAAAATTACCATCTTAACACTTGAGCTACTTTTCTGTTCAGATATTTTGTCTTTTGAGAGGGTCTAATATTTTTTCGTGTGTTTTGAATATGTTAACGTTGTTTTTGATGTACAAAGACTTCGTATCTGAATAATGATACTTTATTTGGAGGAGGGGTGGGGAAAAAAAACTAGTGAGTATTTTGATGTGACCTACTGAAAGAACCACTACACACTTCTTCTGAAAGAATGACTAGATAAAAACCTCTAGATTATGTATAGATGCTAACATTGTTAGTGTTTTTAATTCATATTCAAAGCAATTAATGCATATTTTCATTGTATGGTTTGCTAAGGTAGAAAAGATTGAAATCATTAGGTCAAATGAGAGTTTAGGTAGTTTTTTTGCTAGATGAAGCATATAGTGGAAGTAAGAGGGGCAGTTTCATCTGAAAGATGACTTAGAGTTTTGTGCAGTTTACAACACTCAACATTCTTCTGTTTTTTTCCTTATTTAGGGCATAACACTGAAAGAATTTGACAGATTATCTTTTGATATGATTTTGATGAGTCCTCCCTGTCAGCCATTTACAAGGTAGATATAGTACACTTTGGAGAAAAGTGCAGTTATTACAGTATGTGCTCTTAAAGGAGGAACGTTTTCAAGAGTGACACCGTTTGTGGTTCATCTGTGTATCTTTCTCCTCCTAAGCAAAAATATTGTAGCCCTGTTCATCATGATGTTTACTGAAGTAAAAGAAATGCAGCAATTTGAATCTTAATTATTGATAATATTTCTTGTAGTATATATTTTAATTCAGTTTAAGTAAGCTTCTTACAGCACTTATTTTGCATACTGTATTGTTCCTCTAACAGTGAAATTCAAAGATCTTGCTGTTTAGGAGTGCTTCCTTTCCCTTTAGTTATCAATCTAATCTTTTCCTGGGGCAACTCCAGGAAGAGGAGTGGAATTTCTCACTTCTGCCTGCGGCTAAGACTGTAATCTGTTTTTATTTGTGCTTTGAAAATTGCATGTGTGCAAAAATAGTTTATTCTGAGAAATATTTCTATTTTAGCCAAAACTAGGAGACTAATGGCTTTGAAATAATTTTGTAGATGATATAGAGAAATGTCTATCTGATTAAGAACTGAACTTCCTGAGGTGATGTTTGTCAGATTAGTTCCAAATTCATATTGTTTGATAGCAGTGACCAGTGGAGGTAAGATTTTAATAACTGTACTCATGCAAAGTAGATTCATGAAAAAGTCTGTTGATGGTGATGGTACTTGTGTAAGAAAGTGTATTGCATTGAATGTTCTAGGATTAAAAAGAAATCCCTCAGAAGTGGTGCTGATCTATAAAAATATATTTGTGCAAACCTATGGTGTATGTAGGAATCATTCCTTTTATTTATTTTTTTTTTTATAATATGGTGAAAAGAAAAAACTGTGTCTGTCTAATTAATTTAGAGATATGCTAATGCTCTTCTACCAAGGCTTTATTCTTTTTAAAGAGATAATACAAGTATAAGTTAGGGGAATAGAGGCCTGGAATGATTGTATTATATTACCGTTTTTATAATGTACATGAGCTGTCCAGTTTAATGTTACAAAATCGGTTACAAAGTTATTCACATCGGGCTCAATCCTGCAAAATGGTGAGCACTGAGGCTGTAATTCATAGAAATAATTTAATATATTCAACGTAAAGTAGCTGAGTATTCCCAGGAACCCAGTGGGGTCTTTTTGTTCTTTCAGAGCCAAGTATGTTCAAGGGGTTTGCTGGACAAGACCAGAATGCTAAATGCTTTGCAGACTGGGGAGTGGATTTCATTACTGAATGCTTCAGTTTTAACCTCGCTGTGAGCTGATGGATTCCAGGGGCAGGCTTTCATTCCTTAGAGCATTTCTTAGGACACTGCCTCTGTGAGCAGGTCCTCATGTCTGTACATGATGCTTTTGCAGAATCCGTTTTTGAAACTCAAAGTAAAACATGTCAGCATTTATAGAAAAATATAAGTCAAATGTCAGTCTGGTTCATGTAATATACAGGTATTTCTTTATTCTTTCTTAGAATTGGCCTGCAAGGTGATGTATCCGATCCACGGACAAAGAGCTTTCTCTATATCCTTGATATTCTCCCAAGGTATAAATGAACTTCTACCCCAGTTCTTAAGTCTTTGTTGTAACTAAGTAGCTCTTTTATATTTCAGTGAGACAAGTCGCCTGTAATGTTTTGTAGGGATACTACTGGTATTGCATTGTATTACTTGTTTTCACGTGATCATATGCAACTTACAAATACTTGTATTTTACTAATGTCACTATCATCTCATAGTTACTGTATATGCTTTTATTGTTTGGTCTTCTTTTTATTGTGTGTCTGTTTAAACTGTGACTATATCGTAAACGAAAAAAATTCAGTTATTTTCAGTTCAACATCAAAGTTGCACTGACTTTATGTAGGAACAGGGTAGGTAAAATAATAGTTTGCTAACGGGCATACAGGAAATATGGAAATAGTTTTAAACACTAGGTGAAAAAAGCTTTGATGCAACATTTAGTCACCTTTTGAATAGGTAACATTTGAAAGTTTGTTTAAATATGTTATTGGCTTGTTATTACGATACATCTTCTGTCCCCTTCCATTCTTTCTTAAAGTGTCTATTCTGTCTCTTTGCTGCTTCTAGATATCTTTTGGTTGGTGGTACAATCTCTTGTTTTGAGTAGTAATACTAAAGAATTCAAATAGCACTGATTGTCTGAACTTGTATTTGTATTGATCTGTCATTTTTGCCTGGTCAGACCTCAGTTTCTAATAAAATAGCCATAATTATTTGTATTATTTATGCTTTAAATTTGGAAACAGTAAATCCATACAAAGTGGTTTTTGCTGACCTGAAGTGTTCTTACTGAGAGTGTTAAAAATCAGCTCCAAGTAATGCTTGTAGTCTTTTCTGGGAAGAGATACGTAGCGCTGTAAGAACCCTTCCTGGGGAAGTGAATCAAGCAGTTGCTTAAGGAGATTATCCAGCAGAAACCTCTGCTTCTGGATTGAGATGTCCATTGGGCACTAATTGGCCCGAGCCTGAGAATTTGCATCAGTTACAGTCCACCAGACACTTACGATTTCTGGCAGTCCTGCTTCTGCTAGAGTCTGGGACGGGTGCATATTCCTTCATTGGTTAATCTTGCTCTCGGAATTGGAGGAGGACGAAGGGAGGTTTGACTGTCTCTTTTGTTTGTTTGTTTGGTTGTTTTTTTTTTAATGAGTACTTTCTTCACAGAAGGAAACCAGTACCAACAACAGCTTTTCTTTCAAACTGCTGTTAACACTGGGAGAACAGGGTCTTCATCATTCTTCCAGAAACAACTTTTTTGCAGCTAGCAACGTAAAATGGGACTACTGTTCTGCCCTTGTCATCAGCAGATAGAGAACACAGATGCAGAAGGGCTGAGTGGCTTGGCAGGGCTCACCTAAGAAAGCTGTGGCAGAGAACACAAAACAGAACACAATACAGATTCTGTAGCCTAGTAAGTTAGACAATTAATAGGTAAAAAGAAAGGTTATTATTAATCCCCCATTTCTAGCAGACACAGAAAAAAGTTGCATAGGATGTCTTTTTTGGAACAATGAATGTAACTTGGTCTTCCAGACTGACGTTTCAAAATGATAAATTAAAAACAGCAGATAGAATGTAAGTTAATAATTTGTCAGAATAATAGTACCTTCCTTATCTTTAAGGGAATCCTGACCTCAGTGTTCCTTTCAGTTAAACTGAGACACAGTTAAGAGGCTGGCTGCTTTTGGGACACTGTTGTGCATTAATATGGAAACGTTGCTTCCTGGTTGCTGTGGGCTTTGCTGGATAAAGGGCAGAAGCTTTTCCTTCTCAAAACCAAAGCTTTAGAGACTGCAAGACATATGTTTTTCGTCATGATGATGCAAAGGAGCTGGGCTTGGCTGTGGCACTTTATCTCAACACCCCATGAGAGACTGCTGATGTCCCTTATCTCCCTTGGGCAGGTTGTTTCTTGAGGCAGCGCTTACTGTAAGCAGCCTGTAATATGTTCAAGATGGTGGCTTCTGCAGTGTTTCTCAGTTCCAATAGATTTATGTTTTACTGAGATAGTGGCTGTGTATTTTTTGTATATGACGTGTTTGCCAGACATTGAGTATGGAGTATTTCAGCCCAAAAAAGGGAAATTCTTAATATAGGAATTATCACTTTGCATTTTAAATTGGTACGGCATGCGCTCAGTTTATGGAAACTATAAAATAATTTCTCATCCCTTGGCTCTTCCCATCTTATGTTCAGGCTTTTATAATGAAATGTAGCTGAAATGAAGCTCAAAGATAGCCTGGGAAGACAGAGATATGGAAAGGACAATTTCAGGAATCGGAAAGAGCTGGAAAATCCTTGAAGCGTTCAGCCAGCAAAGAAAGCCTGACCCAAATGGTCCGGATACTGTCTGTTTATTGTGCCCAAGCCGTAACCCAAGGAAATCCAATGCTAAGACGTCAAAGTGCTACTTTTACAGACACATTTGTAATGTTAATACCTGCCAAGTACTTCACACATACTCTTTGTATAGTGATTACTTGTCTTGTGATCTGTTGATCCTGTATGAGCTCTTGCATTTCAGGCTATGCTCTGGATTCATTACTTTAAAAACAAGTTTCGTAGTAGGTGATGATGATGTTGAATGTGGGTGAACATACCAACAGATATATTCTCAGTTCCTCTGCAGAGAATTTGGCTGCTGCTTTTTTTCTGTTTGGAATTATTTTTTTCACTATTATTTTTATTAACTTGTACTCTTTCCAATTTCTTGTGAAACACTTTAGGTCTTTAATTCTTCATGTGAATGTCTTTAATTCTTCATGTGAATGTCTTTAATTGATGGTAGTTAAGAACATGCTAAAACAAATTCTGCTGTGATTTGTAGTGGTGGAAGTCCAAAGTCACTTCCTGACTTAAATAAGCATGGAAGTGCTCTCTGCTGTCCGTATCCTGTTTCTATATGTTGTTCTGAGATCCCAATGTGTGACAGACATATTATGTCTACATTACCCTTACTAGAGAATTAATCAGTGCCAGGGAATGTTCCCAGAGACTTGAATCTGAATCATCTATGCTTCTAAATTGTTAAAATGATCCCTGGCACAGTTTGGGCATGTTCCTTTCTCCAGAGATTTAATATGCTATTTTTGGGATGAACCTATTTCCAGACCTCTGCACTGATCTTGCTAAACCTCAGGCACCCCGCCGCACCCCCCAAAATGAAAAAGTTAAATATAGAAAATTGAGAATATATACAGTTTGAGCTCTAAACGTGTTGTATTTCTTAAAGCGGTTAGATGAATACTGGTTCTGATGTGTTATCACTAAAGTTGATGTGACATTTTGACATTGATTTCGGGTTTAAGCACTTTAAAACAAAAGTTTTCTGTTCTATGGCTAAATAGTGATCTTTTTTCCCCTGACAGTTATCTTTCCTTTTACAAACTCAATCTGTTGAATTATAATATTATGCTTTAGGAAATGAACATCAGTAAGCATTTTCAGAAGTACATGCATGGGGTACAGGAGGTTACAGCAGTCCATCTGAACATAAGTGGGTTTTGTTGTTTTTTATAATTACAAGCAGTCCACTTTTTTAATTCAGATGGGAATGATTTGATCTAGGCAACCTTGAAAGTTTTTTTTAAGGATGCTAAACTTAAACAGGTAACATAATGTGGAAATACTGTGATCTCTCTTGTAGCTAAACAAATCTGTGGATGAATATAATGTAGTTTACGTCTTGTTACTCCGATTTGTTTATCTTTTTTTTTTTTTCTTCCTCGTAGACTCCAGAAGCTTCCAAAATACCTACTTTTAGAAAATGTTAAAGGATTTGAATCCTCTTCTGCGAGGTAAAGTCTAATTTATGCAGGTTTTCGTTTTTAATAAAGGACACTTTCTGTAGAAGGGGAAGGCAGGATTTTTATTTCCTTGAATTTAAGTTAGCAAAATAGAGTGAGATGAGACAGCTGGCAGCTATGGGTTAAAAATGTTGTTTGAATTTAGGAGTGAAAATCTTACGTTGCGAAAGGAACTTGCTATTTCTCTAAGCAGATAAAATATGTTATAATAGTTGACTCCATTGATATTTTATTTGATGATCATGTGTCCTTATGAAAGGGTCAATATTAATTTTCAAAGAAAAATAACAATATGTATAGTATTCAGATGTTTGGGGTTTTTATCCATGTCAGAAGCTCATGGAATCTTGTGTTAAGATATACAGTAGGGGGGCTTTCTTCAGTACCTGTGTTGATAGTAGATTATCGCTGATTCACGATTGCCATCAAATGGTCCAGAGATACATTATGAAGACTGTATATGTTCTGTGTCTGAAATGTGGAAGAGGAGAGCTGTCAATAGGATTACCTAATGACAGCAGGAGTGTTCTTGTCTCTTGTGGGCAAAGCAGGAGACAGGAGGTTGTGGTCTTCCTTCTCGTTTCTTGCTGGAATAAAGTAGGATCTTTCCATAGCGTTCCTTAAAGCACCAAGAGAGCAGCCACCCTGCATATCATGCTCCTTAATGAGTATGGCAGGCAGCTGGGAGACATGTTCAGCTCTCTCACTGGTTTAGGTGTGCAGCAGTCCTCTGTGAACGCTTGGACGCTTTGTTGGAGGTGCAGGCTGCTGCTGTAGACCCTGTGATTCCCTAGGCTATACCTTGCGGGCCAGTGTTTGGAACAAGTTGTAGTTCAGAAAACACACCGGTCAGATACTTGCTTTCTCTTATGATGCTTGGAGTGCAGTGTCACATACAGTGCCAGGTATAGGTCACAGCTCGTGCTTTTTGTATAGTTCCAGCCTTGTGCAGTCTGCATGGAATAGAAAAGACAAGTCCTTTTAAGAAAATTTCCATTTTGGTGATTTTGCATTGTTTATAAGGTATAGTCCTACTTCACTGTTATTATCAAAGCCACCGATTTTTGTCATCCCTTGAGTTAGCCTTTTTGTTAGGTTTAGCTGATGCCATGTATGTAAACAGAGGGAAGTAGTGAGCTATTTGTAGTGGTTTTAATCTCCTGTTTTATAATTCACAATAAAGAGAATGTCTTGCCCTCTGATTATTTTCCTTGTCGACACAATATAAGTACTCTCCTAGAGATGGGGTATTTTTTGAAGGAGTGTTTGCACCGAAGTAGGTGTGAGATACCTGTGAATGTGTAATAGTCATTTTTGGCTACGGTAACACTGAACTTTGTATGTTGTCTCCTCAAGTTCAGAAATGGATGACTTCATATCTATAATTCTCCGTACAATTCTTTCACTGAATGTGCTGAATGTCTTGGTACCTAAGGTGGTGCATTTAATGTGTTTTTATTTAGGATAAAAGAAGGCCTAAAGGTTGTTTGAAGGGGGTAATTGCTTTTTGATTCTTTTCCCTGTCAGAAATGAACTTCTGCGAACACTAGAAACATGTGGATTTAAATATCAAGAATTTCTCTTGTCTCCAACCTGTGTGAGTACTAAAATTACTCTAATATTATTTAACTGTTCAAACTGCATTGAGCCCAAGAACATTCGAAAATGATCTTTTGTATTAGAAAAGAAAGTGATGCCCACAGCATACACTTCTGAATGAGAAAGCCATCTGGCATGACTTCTGATTCCTCATCAGTGTACTGGCATAATCATACTGCTGTTATTGTTCAGATCCTAGTCCCATATTACTTTGCTACCATTTGATATTTTTCAAGAAGGCAGGAATTTACACCATGACCAGGAAGGTGGTTTTCCCTGCAGGAGCCTCATTGCTTCAGAAATGCTGATGCCTGTGAATTTCCCAGCACAGAAAATATGACTCTCATTTGTGGGAGGAGGGGCTTTGTTTGCATGTTTCCCTGGCAACTGAAAACAGAGTTGAGAGAGATTTCAGATTGTACAAGACTAAATGGAATCAGTGAAGTACTGTATATATCTGAGAGAAGCTGATAGAGGGTAGCTTGAAAACCAGTTGAGGTGCATTTGTTTCATTGTTAGATGTCTTGTGATTCCGTGTTCAAAAAGGCAAGGAAATGCCTTTTTGCTTTTTTAAAAGAAAACAGATAGCACCTGTAACAAGAAATCATGATGCATGCCATTTTTCTTCTTACCTTGCATAAAAATGTGTTTACATTCCTGTTCGTTTACAGAGAAAATAAAACCAATGAGGTACAAAGAATAATTGCCCGCTTGTTTCCTTGAAAATACCTAGGCATGGAAGTTATAACTGTTCAGGATATATATTTGTGTAGCATAGTTCTATTAGTGTATATAATGGTAGGTAACTTGTATGACGCTATAGACCACTTTTTCTCTCTTTATCATGTGGACTAAAGGCTTGTGGATTTTGCTTACAGCTTGGCATTCCCAATTCTAGACTGCGATACTTTCTAATTGCAAAGCTTCACCAAGAGCCATTTTCCTTTCAAACTCCTGGTCAGGTGAGTCCGTTAGTGTTATTTGAATTTGCTTTGTTTCATGAAGATTGATTATTAAATTTTCACTTTAGTGGTGTGTGTTGATGAATGAAGAGAGGGGTAAGTGATATCAACAAAAAAGTTAAATTCTGTCTCTCTCTTTCAGTCCGGATACTGAGTTTTCTAAGGAGTGAAATGCATGCCAGTGGCTTAGGTGTCTTTAAACAGTTGGGGGTCAGTGGCTGATAGTGGGCTAGAAAACAATGTATTCTGCTACTTTTTTCAAACCCTTGGAAAGGTCTTTTTGCAAAGGCAATTATTTATGGTTGTTCCTGACATCATTGCTGGTAGGTCAGCAAATCTTGATGCTAACAGTTTTTGAAATCTTCATGAAAATAACATTGAATGGTTTTTTGCTTTATTTTGAGCATCTCTGAGGGAATTCTTATTCACTGCAGAGACTGCTCTCAAGTTGTTTGTCAAATGCAGTTCTTTAATATTATTCTCACCATTTGTTCCTAGATTTTGACAAGATTCCCAGATCAGGATCCAGAAGACTTATTCAAGGACAAAGTTGCTGACAAAGTGGGTGAAGCTATTTCTTTCTCGTCTTCTGAAGAGAAGAATCTGGATCCAAACATCGGTCCTGATTGCAGTAGCAAGAAGAGTTTACCGAAAGGGTCCTTTCTTTTTAAGCTTGAAACAGTAGAAGAAATTGAAAGAAAACATGGTCAGGACAGTGATTCCTCTATTCAAATGCTAAAAGATTTCTTGGAAGAGGAAAATGAAGAAATGAGTCAGTATTTCTTACCACCGAAGTCCTTACTGCGCTATGCTTTCTTGCTGGACATTGTTAAACCCACCTGCCGCAGATCCACATGCTTTACAAAAGGGTAAGCTGTCTTGCTGAATCATCTTTTGAAATGTTAACTGTGTTTTTGCTTGTGTACTGTAAAAACAAGGAGAGACATTTCATCAAAAAAAAACCAGGCTTCTGAAAAAATCCTTCTTATATAGTATGCTTCCTGGTCCAGTGGAATGCCAGCATGAGAATCTGTCTGGCAGAACATCATGTGCCCACTCTAAAAAGGCATTCACAAAAGACAGAGCCATTTGTTGTTGACCTTCACAGAAGCTTAATTACCCCTGCGGAAATATGGTTCCAGTAGAATGGTATAGTACTGACTCACTAATGACTTTTTTTATGTTGCTCAATGAAGTGTCATGCATGAGAGATCCATTCCTCATTAAAACTGTCTCCACTGTACATTCTATCGATTTCTTGGATTTTTCGGCTGTGTAGGTCAGAATAGCTGTGGATTGACCATATGTCGTAAAACCAGTTAAGTTGCTGCATTTCAAATTGTATTTGATGGAGCAGGACATCAGTGCTTTTCTGTCTGGTAGTTTTCTGATTTGTACTTTGCAATTTCAAGTTTGACTGCCGGAGGTAGTTGAGTGTTCTGAAACCCCACAGAAAACCAGTCAAGAGCTTTTTCACTGAATGCATTTGTGTTGGAAAATGACAGCTGGAGCCTGGAAGTTTGTGGGAAATGTTAATATCAGTGAATTTTTCAAATTATATATTTTTTTTTAAATTCTCAGAATGTATCAACAAAATGTCTTAGTTGATGAGTTAAAGCTAATTACAACTTTTTTTTCCAATTAGTAGAAATTAGACAGCCAGGTTGGCAGAGTTGCTGCAGATTTAATGATTTCAATTTTCTGACAATAAAAAAGCTGAGAGAGAAAGCATTTCAGAAGTTCAAAATTTGTGCAACAGGAAAGCCTTTCTCCCAGCTCTCATTGCCAGACACCTTTCATGCCCTCACTCTTTTGAGTTGTGGGGGAGTCAGCATCTCGTGGGATCTGTTTCCTAACTAGAATAGTCAAATAAAAAACCTTAGGCCGGAATGATCCTGTATGTATTTCACATATGCCTTAGGTGTCATCAAAAATAAATTGGCCACTTGTGGTTTCACTAGAATACATCATGGTAGTTTGTGGTCATGTTTATCAAAATCACACTGAAGGAGGCTCCTGAGCAGTTAATATGAAGTCGTTATGTATAGTGGTGGGAAATCTGACACGGAACGTGACTGTTGCCCTTCTGCTGATGTGGAAGGAGCCAGGCCAGATAGCTGTGGTAGTTTTTCTTGGCTCAAAATGTAGGGATCTAATTTACTGTCTTTGTTCCCATTTTTAAGAGCCTTTGGGAAGGAAGGTTTCCAACATGGTTCTCCATGGGGTCGTATCATTTACAGCTCTGCATTAAGAGAAGGATTCTAATTACATGTCAGGCTTCATCCAGGTCACTCTTCTGAAGCCAAGAATAAGTTGCTGCTGCATGTGTTCTAGGAGTTCTAGTTCTATGTTTCTCCAAAGCATGAGATTTAGGAAAGAGGACCCTGAATGGAGCAGAACAGCACTCCAAGTAGTGCAGAGAATCTCACTGCTGAGATGCCTACCTGGTGTCTGTCTTACAAGTCATACTGATCATCAGCTTTGAGACTGGAAGAAAAATTTCCCTCAGTTCTGATTGGTCTTCAGATATTTCCAGGTTTGTGTGATGAGGATAATCCAGGTATGCCTTCTCCAGTCCTTGCTAATTCAGGGACCATAAACACTGATATTTCAGCCATGTTTTGTGCCTTTCTGCCTTTGTCATACCAGTATGTCATCTGAAAGGCTTTGGTAGAGTATAGGGCAAAATGTAATGGCCTGTGATGCATGAGAGATCAAGCAGATGATCCTGTGTTCCCTTCCGACCTTAGACTCCTAGGCAATTGGAAAATGATTGCAGAGTTCCTTGAGACTACAGATGCCATGGTTTCTCTTAGGAGTATGTTTGTGGTGACTGAATTTGGAAGAGGAAATTGTCCCTTTTAAAGGACAGAGCAAATGAAAACTACTTCTTTAGATATAATCATTCTGGACTTGTAAATTCTTGCTATGCTATTGACAAGAGAAGCAATGTCTTTTAAAATACTGTAATATTAGTTACAGAAACTCTCTCTAGTATTGTGGAAACTGCCTTTTTGTTAGTCATAATATAGGACACAATATATCCAGAAATAATGTATTATGTGTATGAAATTAAAAGGTTTTTTTGAAAGCTTACAGAAATAAAGAGAAGAGGGAAAAAAAATCTTGAGTCAGATGAAAATGGAAGATGTAATTTCTTAAGCGACCTTCTTTCATTATAACTGGTAATGAAATGTCAGAAAATCAATGCATCACTTTTACTGTGGCAAAAATTCCCATCTTTAATTATGTTCTGAGTCTAAGGTAGGGATGTTAATTTTTCTGTAGTCAGCAACTAGAATAATGATAGCAATCCAGCTAACGTTGGCTGTCTGCCCACATTTGTGTTAAAAAACCAACAGGCACCCCGCAGCCCCCAAACCACTTTTACACCAGTTGGATTTTTCTTTTTGTGAGGAGTTCTGTACTCTAGTGCCAATTATTTAGACTGAAGTGTTTTATATAATGTGGATCTTATTAAAAGATTCTTTTCTCTCAATAAACCTCTAAAATGCCACTTTGAAATTTATCCTCGTTTATTTATTTTGGCTCAGATATATTCATCTGAAATATGATCCAATGCTATATAAGAAGATCATCAGGATTTTGCAGTGCTAAGTGTGTTACATTGTTAAACTTGTTGCATTTTCAGAATGCAACTAATAAGTTAAAGGTGATGTATTTACAACACAGTTTGATTCCATGTGTTTTTAATCTGTATCACTGTTTAGGGCCTTTTGTTCTGATCCTAAGGAAGATTTGCAAGCACTTTATTTTAAAATGAGTGCTGCCCTCACTGATACTGGCAGAATTACTCGTAAGCTTTTACAACTAAAGAAGAAATTATCAAGATTGAGCCATTCTAGGTCATTGTATCTGTGCTGAAGGGAGACCATTCCTTTATTCATTGTGGAATTAGAAAGGCTTGAAACAAAAATTGTTCCAGTGCCTTGCTTTAGAATGGGCCCCAAGTGGAGCAAAAGACTTTTATAACTGACTTTACAGATGCATGGATAAAACTAGAGAATAGTGTCTTTTAATGGTTGCAAACCAGATCCCTCTAATGCAGGGAATCTTCCGAAGTTCTTCAGCTATGCAAAATCCATCTCTTGACTTGACTTAGTCTCTTTCTGTACAGGATGTTCAAAAGCTGTCGTAGTTGAATCAGCAGAGCATGTTTCCGAAAGCCCATAATTATATTTAAATGATATCCTGGAAGAGACTACAGGGTAAACATGTTGTTATGCAATCAACCACAAAACATCCAAAAAAACTATCATATGGTTTTAGAATGTAAGTTTGCTTACTCTTTAGTTGGATTTAATTTTTTTCTTTCTTTCTTCTACTGCTCTGCATAGATGTCTGGCCATCCCCCATCCCTTCCCTTTGGAAAATCCACAAGCAACCGAAAGTTAAATATAACTGAACCACTTTGTTCCTAATGGATTGCTGGAGGCTCACGCTAATGGTTCTCCTTTGAATATGGAGAGCTAGGTCCTCTGGGACCATTTGTCCTTTAACACATTTTGCCTTAATGTAAAATTGGTTTGTGCAATGTAGATGTCCCTTTCTGATGATGTTATGCTTGAATTCCTTGGCCTTGTATAGTTGCCTTATAAGGCATTAGTGTGGGTGAACCCTAGTGCATTGATTACAAACTCATCCCTAGAGAACATGTTCAGAGGCTACTGCGCTCCAAAGGTTAGCATTGTTAATGACAAGGCCTTTTGCTTTATCTATCCAGGACGCTATTTGTTAATCAAAGCAAAGGAACTTTAATTAACCTCCTTGCATCTTTGCAATTGTCAGTCCTGTGAAGTCTGATGAAATACTAATTTAAGATTGTTATTTTTTTGTTAAGGTATGGACACTATGTAGAGGGCACAGGCTCAGTTCTGCAGACAGCAGTAGATGTACAGGTAAAAATGTGTAGACTATCATGTCAGAACCATTTCTTTCAAAACTTGTATTTTTTTGGTCTTCTGCTTTGTTATTCTGAATATTGTAACAAAAAAAAATTAAAACTACATTTTATGGCAACTGAGTTTCCAATCAATTTACTGTGCATTCCTAAACAAGAGTTTATTTTAATCAAAATTATATGTGTTCCCCTCTCAGTGGAGTTGCTATTATTTTATTATCTGTAGTGTCATGCAGAGGTTTCAGAGGGATATGTGAAAACATTAAAAATGATTAATTCTATTGATAAACTACAGTACAGTGTTGCGAATCTAGGGCCATTTTTTGTGCACAGATGATCCAGTAAATATTGTCAAATGTTTAACATGTTTGAATTTCAAAAGTATTATTTGTCTGGGAAGACACAGTATTTTGAAAAGTTCTACTATTAATATTAAGTTCATCACAAAGTGGTATTTTGGCACTGGGGAAGGTAAAAATAAATGTATCGGTGAATGATCATTCAAAGATACTTTTCACAAAGCCTGTTTTGTACACAAGCACCTCCTCGTGCACTTCTGTGCTGTTTGCTAATATTATATGGCATTTCTAAGCATAAGAAGAATGCAACTTTGGAATTCAGGATAATCTCAAAGCGGATGTGTTAAAACAGCTGCATCCATACAGCTTAATTTGTGTGCATGGTCTGCTATGGAGTTATATTAAGTCACTATCCTATTATTAACAAATGTTTATAGTTCTTTGATTGCCTAATTAAGTATTGGTATAGCTTGTAACTGGAGGAAGAAACGATGAATGTCCTCATGGCAACATTGATTTCTTTCTTGCAAGTCCATGTGTTGAGATATTGGCTGCAAAAATACAACACCAATCATACTTTCAGGTAAAACACGTTGTCGTCTTTGGCACTGTGATAATCAAAGAAATATTCTGTTAAGATATGAGTGTTAAATTTTACTTATTTGGCCTGCATCAGTGATATCTTTTGTTTTGGATATTCTTCATAGCTTGAATCAGTGTTTAAACACATTGAGGAGTTACCAGAAGAAGAGAAGCTTATGAAATTGTCAACACTAAAACTGAGGTATTTTACCCCAAGAGAAATAGCAAATCTTCATGGATTCCCTCTGGAATTTGGTATGTGCTGCATAGTACACATTTCTACATCATTCTTCAAAAATGCCAATGTAGCCTTTTTACTGGGGACTAAATCCACGGGTTTTATTTTGGTTGTTTTGTTTTTTTTCTTTTTGGACCACTCAATTCTTATGATTGATTCTGGTTATTTAACTAACTCTGAATTTCTGAGTTTCCACTAGCTTTTTATATTTTATAAGAGCCAGCTTCTGTGGTTAGGTTTATCTTCATAAACTAAGAAAAAAGTTTTGGCATGAAAAATGCTCTCTTATTGAATGGCAAAGAAGGAATACCTTTGTTTAAAGTTGAAACTATTTAATCAGCAGCCAACATTACTCACAACTGTGGTAAGGCAACGTATCTTGCCAGTTTAGGAGGTCTGTTAGCGGTTCTCAGTGCTTGAGCTGCTTGCTTTCTCCCTTCCACACATTTGCAGCTGCTGACAGAAAGGGAATTTTAGAAGATACAGATACTTCTTAGTTCAGGAGTAACCAAACTCTTCAGTTAATGATCTTTTAAGTCATCTCTGTTTTCTAGAAGAGGCAGTCCTAGCCCTTGGTCAGTTACTTCATTTTCTGACTGTTTTTGTGGAGGAGAGGGAGTCAAGGAACAAGACTCAGCAATACCAGTACGTTGGACAAAGGTCAACCAGAACTAAGCCTGAAACATTCACCAGAGTTCCCCTTCTAGAGAAAGGCAGGCAGGAAAGTGTAGCTGTTACTGCCTGCTAAGGAGCTTCGCCTGCTGCCGTCACGTCGTATCTATGTACTGTCTCTCAGCAACACGAGCATCCGTAGAAGATGCCACTGATCTTGAGTAATTTGTTGTATTTTTCTTCGACTTCCTCAGTGACTTAGAGTTCTGAGGAGTGCTAATAACTTATGTATTTCTTTCTTTTGCAGTTTTGGTTGCTTTCTTATTTATTGCTTACAGTTATATTCAAAATTACTACATTCAAGGAACATTATCGAGGTTGAAAAGTCAAATGTTAGAGTTGCCATCACTAAGCTTACTTGTTTAAGAGTGTTTGCAGCACTGTGCTTCAATGAGTTAACATGACAACATGCAGGATTCTTTCATAGCCTCTCTCCTTTAAAAGATTTGGGGGTGTTTTGTAGACAGCTTTTTTCTTAGCACAGAAAGGTAGGGTGATATAGGCTGATGTAAAGAAACTTAAGCTTAACATGGCTGGATTTGGCTTGTATGAGTTTATCATGCTGTTCAAGCTCCCTTTTGAGCACAGAATTGCCCGTTTTCTCTCTTTTTTTAAATTTTTAAGTACAGCTTGTGTTTTCCAAATGCTAAATCAGTCTTTGCAACATCACCAAGAGGTGTAGTAGGGTTAATACTGCTTGTATTTTACAGAGGGAGAACCGAGACAATGGGGAAATTTATGTTTGGCAGACCCCATTAATTTAGGGTGATAAGTTTGCGAAACCTGACCTTTACTATTTCATAGTGCTTAGAATGGTGACGTGCTTTCTCTGTTCAGAGCTCATCTTCAGGAACAGCTGTGAGCTTCAGTATTTTTACAAACCAGAACTGAATTCTCAAGACAAGTCAGGCTTCTGAATTTGAGCAGCATCCAGGTCGTCAGCATCTGTTGTGGTTTTGGCCAAATTGGCTAATGGCCGGCAACAGAGAGGAGGAGGAGGAGAGATAAAGAGATACATAAGTTTAGAAAAAACTGAACTACTTCAATGAAATATTAATAATAAAATAAAAAGGAAATAATAAAATAGATACAGTATATACCACACTGTATTAAGCTCCCAGGATGATGTCACCGTCAGGCACGGGGGAAGTCCCAGACTGGACTCGGCGACGGGTGGGAACTGGATTCCAGAGCTGGAGTCAGGAACACACAGATCAGGATCAAAGGCAGATGAACGGATAGGGTCCTCCTCAGACGTCAGCCATTGAAGAAAAGAGAGCTGACCCTTTGATCCCTCAGCTTTTATACTGAGCATGGGGCAGATGGGATGGAATACCCCTGTTGGTCAACTTTGGGTCACCTGTCCTGCCCGATCCTCCCTGCAGGTGGGACCTCTCTATGCTTTTCCATTTCCGACCCTCCAGTGGGGCAAATAACGAAATTATCTGACTTTGGTTGTTATAGCAATAAGTTTAAGCAAGAGTCTCTCTGCATACCATTCCTTGGTACAAACTGTAAATATTGGTCTTATCACTCTGAGAACGAACAGTTTTTGGCACAATATGCTGTTAGTTTCAGAGAGTTAGAAGAGGCCTAGCTAAGAAGTAAAATTACTGAACAGAAAGTTGGTTCCATTTTACCTCAAACCAGGACAGCATCTACACAGCGCTCATTTAGCAAACTTGTCTTCTGTCACCTGGGAACTGCAGATGGAGGGACAGGGACAGATTCCACGTCTCAGAGGGCAGCACCCTTCTGCCTTAATCATGGGACCTTCTTTATGGTTCTTGCAGTTCCCTGCCTCAATTTTCCAACTTCCACAACACATGAAACAAGCCTCTCCCATCCAGTGGCTTCCTCTCACATATACTCCTGATTCATAGGCACAACAAGCTTTTCCCACTGCGCTGAGTCACAAGGCTGACATTTCTTTCCTTTCTGTTTAATCTAAGGCATTTCCCACTTTGTACTTAGTGTTACTCAGCTCTAGGCTGATTGAAATCTCTGGTGAATTTAGGTACTATAATCTAAGCTTCTTTTGAGGATTTGCAAGATATGGGGTTTTTTTGAAAGTTGCTGTATTTATGGCTACAGCAAAGGGTGTTTCCCTGACAGCATTTCTCCCATGTTAAATTTCAAGTCATTATTGTGAAGTGTGGTATTTCCAGCGGGAAATGTGCTATAATTTCGCTGCTCCTGTGTTCTGTAGTGACAGCAACAGTTGGACTCAAATTTTCAACAACAGAAAGTCTGGAGATGTACCCACTGCAAATATGTTGTTGGTCTAAGAAGCTAAAGAATGAGAAAATTATACGCTGAAAATGAAATAAAGAGAACGTCAGGAAGCTTTGTAACAGATGCTGTTACTAGCTGCAGCTGCAGTATTATCAGAAGAAACATGATTGTGTCTAAATGGTTCTGTATTTTAACAAATTGATGGCCTTTTCTAATATGTGAGATCCAGAGTTAAAATTATTGTTAGTTCTTAACATTAACAGATTTATTGTGCTTTTAACATCTAAATGTATAAATAGTAATTGCACTATAAGTCAATGAAATATTGCAGTCATTCTTCTTACCCGCTGCTGTGAGTCCCACAGCAATATCATTAATAGTGATCAGAGCATTCTTGCACCTGCGACCTGCTTTCATGAGGGTGATGTCAGGATGCCTTTTCCATTTCTCCTGTTAGTGATGTATGTAAGCTATTAGGAAACAAATGGCAGCCTAGTAGAAAGCCAGCACAATGTGGTAGTGCATGTTGCCAAGGCCATGACGTCATCAAATAACATGCATGACCTAAATGATGTGGTGAGAGCTGTGCAGCAAGTGCCAGCATACTATGAGTTGTTAAATCTGTCCTGATGTAGGCTACTCTTGAGCCAAGAAGGTGCAAGATAATTTTAACATGCAGATGGAGGAGGCTTGGGATAAAGGAAACAGTGAGCCCTGACAATTAATTCAGGCTTTCAGTTGCCAAAATGCAGAAGGAGAACCTTTGAAATTTTCAGGATACAGGTAAGCTTCTTGGGCGATAAGTGCATGTGCACATGTGTGTGCACGCATAAATGTGTATTTATTTTTATATACTTTTTAAAACGTATAGATTCTGTACTTTATTCAGTGATTTAATGTGAAAACTCCATCTAAGGAAGTGTGTGGGAGCACAAGTGATTGTTCCAAAGAGAGAAGAACGGTTGCCCAGATATGCATGCCAGAAAGCTGGGCAGAGTGGATGGAGCTGGCAGAAGATGTATTTACCAAAGCAGTCTACATTTGAGGCATTAATAACTGGCAGAGAAGGATGGAACAACTCCTCCCAGACACCTCCTCCTTGGCTTTCCACCCTTGGCTCAGCAACTGCCCAACCATGTTCTCTCCTGAGCAATCCCTGGAAGAGAATTTTTCTGAAGTGCTGTGAAAATTTCGGAACATATATATCGCTACTTGCACTCAAAGCTAGGTTTTCTTCTTAGGGAATGATCAAGTAATTGAATGTGATCAAGTTTCGATGGTTTAGCAAAGGACCCAAATGGTTGAATCACCCCTGCTGTTTGTCTTTCACTCAAATTGAAGCAAATGTACTTTAGTGCACAGGTAGAGTAAGTTACAGCAGACCGGCTGGCTGTTGTCAGCGTCTTCATTCTCAGAAGCTTGGTCACATTTGTGCATTCAATACACAACACAACCCTTTCACAATACCTGGGCCAGTTTTTTGGGCCTTCCTTCTTTCTGCCAGTCCATGTGCTCACCATGTGAAGGACATTTCAGATGCTGTCTGTATTTCTGAGGGCATTTGACAGGGTCAGCATTGAATTACATGGAAAACTGTTCATCTGCTTGATCACTTACTGAATAAGCCTTGCGCATTAGTCTGTACTGGTGGTGTACTGCACTGCAAAACTTGTTTGATTTACCTCAACTGGTTAGAGGGGCTCAGATGTGAAGTACAATATAAAGCTTATTAAGAAATGAGATTTAGTCTATCTTCAGAATCATCACTTTATTTCTGCTGGGGCCATCTTCCTCTGGATATTTTCTAGAGTAGCAGTTGTGCAGTGCTTTAGGTGCTACTGCCCCTCCTTGAGACTGCTGGGTGTTTTGAGCCATATGAAGAGACGGTAGATTGGCATTAGATCTACAGTAGAGCAATGTTTTGAGGCTTGTTGTTAAGCTTTAGAGATGGCAGTACTGCTAATGGAAGGACTGATAAAAATACAATGAACTGGTTGGGAATTATTTTTGTAACTTTGTGATTTTTTTTTTGAGGGGGTGAACCATGCTGCAATCTGAGATAAATGCATTAAGAACTGTTCACTGAAAAAGGAGTAGACTAAAACCCAGACTAACGATGTTGCACTATATGTTTTTTGTTTTAGGCTTTCCTGACAAAGTAACAATAAAGCAATGCTACCGTCTTCTGGGAAACAGCCTCAACGTACACGTGGTGGCAAAGTTGATCTCTGTTCTACTTGGATAATTTAGAACCTGAATCTGATGAGTATGGACTGGTGACAGAAAATACTTCCATCTTTCAAGAGAAAGCCGATGGCAGCTGAACAAAAATCATAGCTTACCAAAATATCTGTGCAGATATTCTGCTGAACATATATATTTTTAATACCTTGCTTTTATGGTGGATTTGTACTGTAGAGGTATTTTATTTAAATGTAAGTTGCCGGGACTTAATTGCTTTATTTTAATGTCTTTTTTAGTTTGCAAAATGAAAAAGAGCAGCATTTACATATACTTCAATGAAAATGGATGACTAGTTTATTTTATATTAAAACTATCTTCTCAGTACAGTATAAAAAGGCTGTAAATGTAAAAGCTCTTTTAAGTAAGTGCAAAGACCAAGTTCTGCATGTAAAATGTCTTCATCTGTAAATATCAGTGTATGATCTGAAATTTTGATTATTTTTTTTTATAGCTAATTAAACTATTAAATTCAGTATTTTGTATACGCTTTTTAAGGAGAGACAGTGTCATCCTTGGTTTATGGTTACCTCATCCTCTCTTAAAACTTGCAGGTTTCTGGAACCCAACTGTATCTGTCTGGAATTATTTGTTTAGTTGCAGTTGAATAAAAATATTTCAAGATTATCACAACCCTGACATTAACTTGCAATGTTTCTGTTCTCACTTATATTATTCAGGATAAGATCTTGCTCCTTACCAAAGACCAACACATAAGACAAAAGAAATTCTAAAACTCCATTTTTACGTTCCTATGGCATAAGAACTGGAGAAAAACTATATGCGCTTCTTCTGAAGATTTCTTCCCACTTGATAGTAGTACTAGGGTTAGGAGTGGGCGTTGGGATGAAACCACTGCATATGGCCATCCAGAGTGCCGCAGCTACACCATCTCATAGAGCTGGACCGAATGTTTTGTTTAATCATCAAGTCTTGTGAATTTAGTATCTCTGAAATAATAGAGAAAATTGTGGGAAAACTGAAAGCCTTCTAAAGAAGCATATTTTCTAGTTGTTATTTTTCCTTGCAGGTAATATTATATTGGTATCCAGAGAAAAAGCAGCTTGAGGGAGAAAAAGGAGAGATTATACTTAGTAAGCATCCATTAGGGAGCAGATGTGTCACAAAACTGAAGGATCTCGTAGATTGATCATAGTTCCTGTGCACCAAAGCAGTAAGTTGTCAAAGCTGCCAATCCTGAAAAAGACCGTTTCTTGTTTTGCTTGTTTGTTTGCTTGTTTTTCATGTAGGATCACATAGGAACAATCATGGTGTATTGCATCTAGGCTTGGTAATACAGGAGAAGCTAGAGACTATAGAGAACAGAGTTGCTGTGGAGATACTGCAGCTATTCTCATCTGCCCTAGTCCTGAAAAAGTCCTTTGTTATTTTGTGCCATAGTTACGCTGACTCCTTGTGTATTTCTTCTTCAGTCTTGATTGCATGCTGCTTCTGGACTGTTAAACCGGGAAAAGCTTGGGCTGACCTACTTCAGCCTGTCTTATTCCCCAGGTACTTCTAGATTTCTTGGGCTGTTCCAGGTATAAAAGAGAAGTGGAAATTGATTCTCCTAAAAGAGCTCTGGACTAGGCTCTAGAGAAGGATGAGCTTGGCCTCTATCTTTACCTGGTCTCTTACAGTACTGTCATGGCAAAAAATACTAGGTTAACTTTAGGCTGTGCATACTACTAAACTACAAAAAGCAAGTGTATTTTTGACACTGTTATGAACCATACTTTCCTATTTACGTGGTGGTTATTGTGTATGTTTATCAGCCAGATCAATAACTAGTACCTGTGTGGTCTTGGGAGAAATATGATAATTGGAAGATCTGTTGCTGTCTAATATGATCCAAATATTGAAATTAAAACAAAGGAGGTCAATTTTATGTATAAATTGTGATTTCTTTCTGCTAAACCATCTAAATATTCTGTTCATTTTGCCTCACTATAATAATATTAGCAAAATATTACTATTAACAATTAGTTTTCAATTCCTTAATCTGTAAAACATGTTTTAATGATTTATATGCCACTTATAAGCAAGCAGTATTAAAGTGTAAGTTGTAAGTTATCTAGCTGCATCTAAAACTAATATAGCAATACAGCCTGTTACATGTTGACAGTGAATTTTAATTGAGTGTGATTGTGAAGTCTGAAATCTGTTTGCTAATTAGAGCTGTTTGTGAAGGAGCTAGTTTGAAAGAACAGATTTCAGAGTTGTAAATACATATTTCTGTATTTTGCCCCTGCTAACCCTGTAATACCAGCACAGCTAAATTGAGTGGCTGCTGCTTATCCCATCAGTTTATCATTCATAGACTCGTTTACTGACGTCTGTTGGGTTGCACCTGCTTGACCTCACTTGGTGATCACGTTGCTTCCTTTTCCGAGCAGTCTGCTAATCGTAAGTGCTTTGTGGCCTGCATCAGTGCTGCACTTCGCAACCTAAGCTTAAGCATTTTCACAGCAATGAGATGTGATTACTAAAAGCAGCTGAAAGGTAAATGAGTGAAATCTGGAAGACGACTCTGGAAGTGGAAGGAGTTTTCCAGAATCTGGTTTTGTAGCTCACTTATTCTGCACATCTGAAATACATTTTGTTATCTGAGTGAGATGATGTGGTTGCATTCCTTCAAACTTGAGAAACTCCCCTGAGGGAAAGGATGTCATATTTGGTGGTGTCATATTTATGCAGTCATTTTTGAAGCTTTGTGCTTGCCTTACAGAATGTCTTACCTACATAAGCTTGTTTTTATCTGAGTTAATCTAGGAATTTGTTACACTCATGAAGAAACCTGTGTAGCTATGAAGTTACTAAAATACCGTTTGTTTAACGCAGTGGGTTTGAATATATTTTTGACACATGCACTCAGAATTTTACAGTGGAGGTGCATCCTTCCCTGCTCCTGCCTGCAGGCTTTTTTGTCTCACCTCTTACTGACCCTCACAGGAGGAGTGTAAGGATTGTCAGGAATCTGTGTGTTACAGGCTGCAAAAACATTGATCTGTGAAAACACTATCGTATGTCTTAAACTTAGTCATGGGTAAGCCCATTTTGTTTTCTAAAGAGACATCTCAATAGAAATCTGAACAGTTCCAATGCTTCAATGACTGTACAATTTTGTTTTAGCAGTTGTCATGTTTCTAAAATAAATAGAAAATTTAGCAAATATTTGTTACATCTCAGGATGAACTATTCATTTTCAGTTCACCCTTTGATTTCTCTTGTCTATTTGTTTGCTATTCATACTGAAGTTTTACACTCTGTTGGCTTAGTGAATAAATACTGAATTATATTTCTTTTCCTTAGCAGTTTAATATATTTTGCCTCTTAGATATATGAAACCACATGTATGCTCTGTGTATTTTTTTCTGCATAGTGTTTAAAGAACATGCCATACTAGTAAGGACGAGGAGACAAGGTAATAGTTGGTTAAGAACACTAGGCTTTTCTGGGCAGTCTTATATAAATAGTGTATGAAGTAGAAATGTTAAAAGAAATACCCAGGAAAAATAATGTGAAAGTATAAGAATACTGGGGATAGAGCCCCAAATGAATTCCAGTAACCATTTTCCTTTTGCCTGTGCAAAGATGAGTATTCTAGTATTGCAACCTCATTAGGGGAAGATTATGCTTGTTTAATAACAACTTATTTGAATAGATAACTGATATCCAAGACACCAGGGAAAATGAAGTACTGAGTAGTGATAGTATGTCAATTTAAATGTTATTGTGAAGAGAGTGTCTTATTTTTATCTTTATTTAGTTACAAAGGTTGGGGAATTTATTTAGCTGTTGAAGAAAAGAAAAATGTGGCCTTAGATGACCACACAGACATCTGTAAAGACAAGACAACTGAGTTGTTCTCTTTGACTTTCCTCCACCTGGTCCTTTTGACAGTGGGAGGAAGCATGGACAAGGGATCTTTTGGTAAGAGCTCTGAAGAAGCAAGAAGCAGAGTTGGAGGGGCTAAAATTGAGTGGAATGCACCACTTTTAGTGAGAGAGGGTTGTTGGAGGGAATTTCAGATGGCTACTGGTTGTGTTGGGTACCCTTCACTGGGTAAATCTCACCCTAAAGTCTCCTCCAGTGGGCAGCCTCTCTGACTGTAAACACAAGAATATGTCCCAAAATCCCAGCTTTGTTGAGAGCATGTTTATCTTGTGCTGTTGTCCATGCACTGGGCTGTTGTACTGCAAACATTTTTAAATTGCAACGTGGCATTTGGAAGCAAAGAACATTGACAGTGCTAATATATTTTCTCATGCCTAGACAGTAATAAAGAGTTGTGATGAGTTCAAATGTTTGCCCTGTATGTATTTAAAAAATGAAACATCCCATTCTGTTTATAAATATCGTACTTCAAAATGGGATTCTAGTCAGAATTAATATTTCTGAGTGGCATTTTGACTGTATATTGATCTTACTTACCTTGTGGCATTACTCATTCATTGTACATGCATTGTAAGGTGAAGAGTTCAGAAGAGCGGACAAGTTCATGGAATGAGAGTCCTTTGAGAGTACTGAATATGTAGACTTCTGGCTGAAAAAGTTCCCAAGCTGCAGATAAATGGAGGCCAAGAGAGTAGCTAGGAGAGGTACTGTATGTGCTTGCCCCTTCGGGTACCCTTCATTTCTTAACTACCTGCTTCTGTCCACTGTTGAGACAGGCAACTGCCCTAGATGGATCTTTTTCTAATCCAGTATGATCACTCTTACTTCCTTATATTTGTATGATGACAGAATGCCAATATTTGTAATCACTGCATCGATACAGGAAATGATTTATGGACGTAGCTCAGATCTAAGCCTCTTGATAAAGCCAACAGTACAGAATAGAACAAATCTGAGGGAGGCTGTGCAGTCAGGTCCATTCATGGCTTTAGGGTTATTAGTGGAGAAGAGTGACTATGCAAATGGAAGTCCCTAAAAATAACTCCAGTGTACGTTAAAGCAATTGGAATGTGCTAAAAGGACTGGAATAATCAATAGAAAAGAACAAAGCCAACGTAACTGACTGTAAACTTTTCATGAACCTAATTTCAAAAAAGAATGAAACAGAAAATTGGAAGCATCAAAGTGGTTGGTGGCTTGTAGAAACAACATGTGTAGGAACAAAAGTCAGAAAGACAGAGGAACTAAAATATGAGTCGCTTAATGAAACTAAAAAACTAATAAATGTTATAACCACCTTAATTTTGATAAAGACACACAGGGAGAATTAGGACAGTAGATCAATTCCAGCTGAAGTAGCTAACCAAATCAAAACTCATCTCTTTGTTAATGGCTATTAAAAACTGAAACCCCCAGATTTCCTGGCCGGTTAGTTTAACTTCATCAGCAGGTAACTTATTAACTTCATCAACTGTGTTGAGGGAGCAAAATCTTAAGCAGGTGTCAGAGGGCAGTATGCTGAGAAGTAAAAGAAATCCATAAGGAGTGGTGTGGGAAATGGAGCCTTGCAGCTGCTGTGGCCCCTGGGGAGGGTGCTGTGCCCATGAAACTCTCCAGAGACATGTAAAGAGAAGGAAGGAAGCGATGATGGGTGATTATGGGTAAGGGACAGAAAGGATTTTCAGAGTTACCCCTGTTTGATGTAAACCTTGTGGTTGTTGATCCTCCATATAGGGCCTAATACCAGCTTAGTGCTCGGTCGTCTCGGAGCTGTAGGAACACACCAGAAGTGCTGAGTTCGATACAGAGCACTGTTTACACTGGCAATTTGCACATTTGTACCATACAGGTAGGAGACGTGATTTCAACTGAGGGGAAGCTCGGGTAAATATGCACTAGTCAGGATTAAACTGGCAACAGGGCTGGATTTGTAATTATTTGTAAATATTTGAATCATAACATTGAAGAGCAGGGATCTTTGTTGCACCTCTGGAACAAAATAAAGGATTATTTGTTAGTCTTTCATTAAAAAAATTAGCCAGGTTGGGATTCACAGCAATAGTTGGCTTTCCCCCATATGAAAAGGGAGCATTGTCACAGACTTGTGTCATGTCTCTGCATCTGAGTTGACTTCCTAGGTGCAATTAATGTGTATGTAATTTTTGGCCGTAATCTGAGTCAACTCTTGTCTTCTACAGCAGCTCTTTGCATTGCAGGCATGTACTCCTGGAGAAGGAGAGGGACATCACCATTTAATTTCACACAGCTACACAAGATGGTGGTAAATTGTATTCCCTGCTAGTACAGGATGAATAGCCAGAGTTAGAGACAAATGCTCTATTACTTCTGCCAAATCTGTGCACAACCTATGCTCTTCAGAGGTGTTTCCTCAGCCATAAAGTCAGTGAGGTAATGAACGATGTGTCCCGGGAGGAGGGGTTCATGCCAGCTCTCTTTGTTAGAAAGAACAGCCCCTATTCTTATGCCAGACATTTGCAGGGTTTCCATTCTGCTCCTCCAAAAATGATGTCCCAATCCGATGTATTTCAGTAAAATTAAAAGGTGTGGACTTATTTTTCTCCTTAAAATGGTTTCTAGATTTACCAACTTGGCCAGCCTCAGCTGCATTCACTAGGAATAGAAAGTAAATTAACTAAAATCTGGAAGGTCTAATGAAATGGAAAATAGTGTGTCATGCCAAGTTTAGATGTCCAGAGCTCTCTTTCCACCCTATAATCAGTCCATAGACAAAGTCACCTTGTCTTAAGGTCAGACATTTTCTAAGCTATAATGCCTGCATGAAGAGAAGGTGAAAAGGGTTATTTCTTCTTCCTCCTTGCATTAGCAGCTTTCTCCTCATCCTCTAAGGTTTATTGCTTGTTGGTCATTTGGTATATTGGAGTTAATTAGTTGGAAAGGGGCGCTTGAATCAAGGATTGACAGGCAGCAGAAAGGGGCAATACATACTCACTATGCAAAAGAAGTGAATAGAGAAAAGGAAGGATTTTGTGGGTCAAAGCTAAAGTCCAGGCTGAAAACTGTCAGCAGCAATGGACTTCGTGAGAGAAAGTCCTTGAAGTATGCATACATTCAGCCAGCCTGCTAGGAAGCGCAGGTTTAGTTGGCCCATAGTTTCAAGTGTACACCCAACTGACAGTTATAAAAACTCTGTTAAAGACTGTTAAAACAAAAACCAAAATGAAACAAAAAGAGTAAAAAGCCCCAGACAGAACTGACATCATGAATGTTTGTGAGCAGTAGTTTAATGGACAGTACCAGGATACCCAGAGGCAGAAGGTGTCCTGTCGACTAGACAGAGCTGTCAATAATTTATTTATGCTCTCCTATATGTGAACAGAGGTTTCAGAGTAAAGAGCAGAATAGGAAATTAAAAAATGTGTGAGGACAGATCCTCAGTTGATGTAAAATATAGTAACTCATTTGGATTGAATGGTGCAATGATAGTTTTCCACAACTGAGGATACAAGTCTGTATTTTCATGTAAACACTCTTCCCTATGATGGCAAAGGACAACACATGGGGATTCGTCCTCAAGTTCCTCTGTTCTGGCAGCAATGGCTGGTAGACTCAGTCTCCTGGAGGCCATGGAGCAGGTGAATATCCAGAGAGCTGAGCTGCTGCTACTGCACCAGCAGGCGTGTGGGATGAGCTGCCTCCTGTGGGTTCAGGAGGAGCTTCACCTCTGGCCTTCCGGACCTCTAGGCAGTGGCAGTAACTGCTGGGTTACCTGCACCACAGTCTGTGTGAGCACAAGATGGTCAGCAGGCTAACGCTGTTCTGAATTGTGAGATATGTTTCTAAAAACACAGATAATAAAATGTAACAAAAATCTAGGTTTTATGCAAACAACAGAAAGTAATGGAGGTGGTGGGATGCAGCTGATGAAATCTTGGACATTATATTTATTCATAGTAAAGATCAAGTTATTATCTGTGGTACTACCACAAACATTAGCTGTCCTGGCTTCACATTCGTATTCACAGTCCACCTCTGTCTCTTTTTGAGGTGACATTAATATTTTTTGTCGCCACATCCAATCTCTTCCTAGAGTGCTTTGACCTCGTAACTTTTATGTCTGTGAAAGCTCTAGAGTTCATTCAGTACCCCAGCTCCAGGGCATGTCCCACGTGTGTGTTGGACATCTGTAGGTGACAAGTGCCAACTGAAGCAGAAAGGAAGGCTGAGCAGGGTTAGGAAGTGTAGGAGCTCTGTGGTCTCCATGAAGGTCTTGGGTATAAAGGATCAGTGAATGGTGGCTACTGTTACCCTCGAGCAAGAACAGCTACAACTGTTGCTGCTCTTTTCCCCCAGTAGAGTTTTGAAATGTGAGCAACATGAATGAGCTTTCTACTAAGCACAGAGAAAAACCAAAAAGAATGGTGGTTCTTTTTGCCCACGACAGGCCTGGATGTTCAGGTAGCTTCTAGCATGAGGAAGGAAAATACACTCAAAGCTCCCCTAAGCAGGGAGAGGAAAGCACAGCAAAGTCTTGTGCAAGGGGATTATGGAGACTCCTGCAAAAGCGAAAGGGAAGTGGGATGTTGACTTTGCCATGGATGCCAGCCACAACAGCGTGGGGTCTCAGGAACAAGTACAGACAAGCACCTGGGTGGGACACTTCTTTTGAGAAGGCTGCAAGGTACTGCTGAAGGATAGAGGAAAATGGGGTCAAGATTGAAATTTTGGCTCTCAGAACATGTTAATTTGTATTTTTTCAATTACTTTTTAGCCTCCTTTGAATTCTTCCTTGGACTTCTGCATTTTCTATGTCTGGCCCTGAATTTGGGAGCCCTAGTGTGTACAATGAAGACAGTCTACACATGCCAAACAAAATGAAGTCCCCTTCGTAAGCGATTGTCTCTCCAGCATCTGGGGACTGAGTCATCCTTGAGTCAGAGCAACCATATTTGGTTAAAATTGTATTTTGCTGTTATAATCCATGGGATGCTGTTTGGTAATGCTAACTCGTTTGTGTCATCTGCCCAATGAATTACTGGCTGGAAGCTTCTCTTTCAATACAAATATTCCTTGCCAGCCACTGTGGGTTTTATATGTGGGCTTGGTGGTGGTTTTTTTTGGTAACAATCTAGGTCCTTTACTGCTGCTAAATACTCTTTCTTTTGCCTGCATGGTGCAGTGTGCTGGGAGAGTGATCCTTTCCCGCAGTAGCCAGCTGCAGATTACAAGGTGCTCTGAGACCCAGGGGTGCTCAGCTGTACAAAGGTCAAAGACGTAATGATAAAATACAAGCATATTTCAATTAATGATCTTTCAAAGCTCCTGAAACTGAAAGACAAAAAAAGAAAAACGCATATAATGTCTAAACGATTTGCATGCTGTCGATCTTTAATTAAGATACTTGAGATAAATTTACCCTTGCAAGACAAGCCAGCAGCATGGGCACCCTGTGAATAAAGAGCTGTGTGAGAGCAAAGGGCACCTGGGCTCACCACAGCACAGTCCAGCACTGGAGATTTCACTTCAAACGCAGGACAGCTGGAGGAGAGCAATGCTTTGGGCTGCTCCGGCTCCTGGGCTTTTAGTTGCATTATTATTACTTACTGGATTAAGCTGTGAATCAAACCACTATGAGAAAAAGAGGCAGAAAAGAACCATTTATGATGAGCAGTAAGTACTATTGCTTGCAGATGCATTTTTCATATGGTGGCTTCTAAGTGCCAGTAATGGCAACAGAATGGCGTTACTGCAGCACTTTTTTACATGCTCTTTGGCAGATATGTGTAACTAAATGATCTCTTTGTTGTTTTTTTTTTCTGTAATACAACAGGCCTCGGTTGTCCTCAGAGCAGGGTAATTTAGTGTTCCATGCTGGCTCCAGCAAAAATATTGAATTTAGAACTGGACCACTGGGGAAAATAAAAATTAATGAAGAAGACCTTGCAGAACTTTTTAGCCAGGTGATACAGTTACTTTTCCTTAATATGTTTTTGTTTTCAGTTTTGCACATTAATAGTTCAGTTGTCTTCAGAATTTGTCTTAGCAAATGTTTGATGTGTTTTTTATGATTGTTGTTTTATATTATCCGTGTCAGCACTCTAATATGAAAGTAAGCTATTGCAGACTCATAAAGTAATTATGCCATTACAGAAAATAATTAAAAGATTAAATCGTGTATGTAACAGAGCTCCCTGTATTTAAGTGGACTTTATAATAGTAAAGTTAATCAAGAACAAAACTTTACTAAGCTTTTGAAAAAGCCAAGCTTGTTTCATATTATCTCTGTTGTTTAAATTTAGGTGAGAGAAAGTAATGCAGAGATTCAAGAACTTAAAAAAGCCACTGGCGCCTCTCAGAACGTGTCCCAGCAGGTTGCTCTGCTGACCTCCAAGGTGAGCCATACCCTTGTGGTATCCTCCTCCAGTGTTCCCAGTTTTCGCTTCCTCAGATTAACATCATTACCTGATTCATTTTAGTATTTCTGGACTCCAATTCAGGGAACTGGGGCAGAGTCCATATTTAACACCAGCTCAGAGTCTGTGTTTAATGTTGAGATACTTATTCAGTAACTCTGGAGACAATGGAAATATTCCTGTAAATCCCGTATTTTCCATTTACCAGGATTCTTCTTTTGAATCTCTTCAACATCTCTATGGACTATATCCTCTAATATTTATGGAAGTGAAATCTCACTAAATTCAGGAAATCGACTATATATGTTCTTACAGGTGTTACACAGACATTCCATTCCATAGGTGAAATGGGCCATAGGGGTTTGCAGTGGAAAGAAAAGACCTATGCAGTAGTTCTGTCTCTTCTCTCAACTAAAGATTTTTCTCCAACAGAAGATTTTGAAACCTGTGTCTGACTTGGTTTAAGTGTCTTTTGTTACAGTGTTGCCACAAGTTCCTTATAGGAAATATTTTAAGCCTAAGAGAACTCCCTGTAGGAAAATTGCGCTGATACGTATCCATCATATTCCCTGATTCAGTTTCAGCTTGCTGGTTGTGATTATAACCCAATGAGATATGGTGGACCTTTTCTTGGCTTTTGGTGTACTGTCTCAGACCTCCATCCTTTGCATGGGCATAAGCACCCAAACAGCCCCATTGGAAAATTCACGTTCTTAATGTTGAGCAGCTGAATACACTTCACAACACTGGGTCTCGCTTTTTGGAGACAAACTGGGACGTATTTGAGCTGTTATTTTCTGACCAGCCTAAAACACTGAAATCCCAGTGAGAGAGACCTGATTTGAACCTGACTGTCACCTGGTTTCACATCCCAGCTATTCTCTGTTCTCAAAAGAAAATATTTTGTTAGCCTGCCAGCATCCAGCGTGTACCTCTGTGCTCACTCAAGCACAACACAATTTGCATTTCTCTTGCAGATCGTGAGTCTTGACAACAAACTTCAAAGCTTAGAACAGGTGAGTAAATGGGAAGCAAACTAGATCAAAAAAGGAAAACCAAGCCCCAAGTAAATAAAGTGAGGTTACAATGATTAAATAGCTAAATGATTTCTTTCCTCTCTTGCATTACTCAGGAAAATTTTTTTTGGTAACAGGAGGTTAAAAAAAGCCAAGATTTGTAGAGGAGGTGAAATGCCCTCTTACAAAATATAAACTGTGTAGGAGCCTGCATTCCTGAAAGAAAAAACCGCTGTAGACTCAAAAACAACTAGATACCAAGGAGAAGCAAATTCTTCCTTCACTGATCTGTCAAGAGGAAGGCTGCAGAACTCAAACTAAATTTCATATTGTACTGGAAACAGCTGATTTTCAACTGTCACCTGCTTCTCCACGAAGCTTGTGACAAGCCACAACTACAGCTGCCAGTTAAAGCAGTTATCAGATGAGTCACCCATGGAATCAAGAAGACAAGATAACCCTCCATTTAGACTCACAGCCTGCTGCCGAAGAACAGTGTCTATTAATATTTACTTCTTACAGGGCTTTTCTCATCCTAGTGCTTGCAGCTGGCCATCTTGTGTAAGACCAATCATTTTAGTCATTATTTTGTACAAGGAAGAGCGAAACAGCTCAAAGACTTTACAAATCAACCTTGCTGAAAAAAAAAGGGGGGGGGGGGAACCCAAGAAAGCATGAAAAAAAAAAGAAAAAGGTTTGTCTTGAAAATAAATGCTAATGAAACACCAAATAAGCAGGAACCTAATTTTCTGTTCTTTTCCTGGATTTCAGGCTATCCAGAGGGAAGCCTGCAGTAGTAACCCCTGTGAGAACTCAGGGACCTGTGTAAACTCACTGGATGGTTTCTTTTGCCTCTGTCCCAGCAACTGGCAGGTGAGTCTTCAGCCTCCTTCAACGCAGAGTGTGTTAATTGTAAGGATACAACTGGCAGTGTAATTGTGATGAAGCGCAGCATTTTAGGGTTGCTCAGGACAGAGTGAGATATACTGAACAGCAAAGCAGCAGTATCACACTCGTTTGGTTGAAGGGCAACACATTTGCTTCTCAACAGTATCAATATATACCAAAAAAGTGAACTGTAAACCACTGGGCCAGCCCCTGCACTGTTATATGCAGGCGATGGCCCATGAAGTCAGTGATGCTTGGCAGTTCCCACAGCAGAGAATTAGTCTTTGATTTTTGCTGAGTGGAGTGAACTGAACTGCATGCCTTGCTGTTGATGTTACGCAAGCATAGAGAGAGAATAGGGGACGGGAATGATGTTTATTCAAGCTCAGACAAATGGGGATGTAAGTAATCAACCCCATTCTGAGTTTTTTAAATCCAAAGACTTTACTGGCATAGGCTTTAATGGTTCTGTTACATGCACTAGACATGGAAAAGTTATATCTTCTTTTCAAAGGCTCTCAACCTGAAAGTTGTTCCAGCAAGATTTGGGTCAAAATTGCTGTGCTTTCAGTCTTTATAAAACAGCATCTCCTGATAGAAACAGTTTGAAAGAAAGTTTTCTGAGCCTTTTGCTAGCAAGTTGGGAAGTAGGGGGGATGACAGTACTGTGCAGTCCATATGCTTTCTATAAACATCTGAAATATTTTATCCCTCATCTGACTGATAAACAGGGTCACAGAAACACAGCTGAAAAATAGAGTTTTGTTATAAAGTTTCGTAAGGGAAGCTGTGTTGATAGCGGTCCATGGTTTGTATATCTTTGGGAACTATATTAAACATTGGCTCCATGGTTTGCTTCATTTCTCAGTTATTTGGAAAATAAACTGGTTTTCCATTTCATCTTAGGGCCTCCTGTGCTCAGTGGATGTTAATGAATGCCAGATTTATGCTGGAACAGTGCTAGGCTGCCAGAATGGAGCCACTTGTGTGAACACACCAGGCAGCTACAGGTAACTTTTCAAAGCTATACACAAAACCCCAATGTAAAACACTTTGGTACTTTTGTACCCCATGTCACACCTGCAGCACAAGTTCTAGGAATAAGTCTGTTTAGTATCTATGCACTATAATCCCTTGAGTCTGAGAGAATCTAAAATCCTCAGTACACGGTACACCCAAGCCCACCGCAAACACAGAAGGCCCTCTGAAGCCACCGCCTGCTTTGAGACAAGAAGAGCAGCAAGAAACAGATTTATGACACAGCCATGCTGCAAATCGGAGACAGGCTCTGGTGACCTGGCTCTCCATTGTAGGTGCAGATGCTTTAATGGAAATTTACTGCACCATGGTGTGCCAATGGGGCGGTGAGATGCACCATGCTGGTCTGTAACCAGCACTCACCAATGTGCCCATCTAGCAGAGCCACGTTATCATCCCTCCGTTATCACCTACCCCTTGAGACCGACAGGAGTGAGGAGATGAAGGAGGTGAACAGCTTTGGCCCAGCAAAGGCTTTGAGCTGTTGGAAATCTCCTGAGTAGATGGGCACCCTTGATCACTGGCATTCCCAGCACACAACATTATACTGAGAAATGCCTTTAGCCCCTCCAGAAATGCGGGCACTGCTGAGGTGGCAGCAGAGCAGGCAATGCACAGTGCTGCCAGGCAGAAAGGGAGGAGAAATGTAGCCAGCTGGCCAGGAGGGTGCCTAGGCTGCCCATGTGCAGGCCCCCATAGACATGAGGTCCCTGGAGCATATCCTTCTCGGCTGTGCCCAGCTTCTTAGGAAAACTGCTCTTGTTTACAGAGCAAGTCAGCCTGTGAACATTCTGCATCTTATTTTCCAAGATGTCAAATAATGTGGTAAATAAATAACTTTCAGATATAATACAAAGCTCTCCCTGTGCAATGGGAACAAGCAGGCTGGAAAGCATGACACAGCTTTCTGCAAAACATTTTGTCTCCTGCTTCTGCATGAAAATCTTAGCCCCCACAAATATTTGCTTGTAGTGCTTATAGTGCTTTGTCACTGGCTTATAGTGCTTTGTCAGTTCTCAGAACTTCACCAAGGTTCTCTTCCAAGAACCTTCCCTTCTTCCTTGGAGAAGGGAAGTTCTCCTGCAGTGGTCCTCACACTTCAGCTTTAACACAGAGCCCGCTGAGGTGTCACTGGTGCGTGATGCTTCCTGCCAGCTTTTCTTTGATTTTAAAGGATGTTTGTAGCTTGCCTGCAGCTGTTCCTAACACTGATATTTGTCAAGGAAACGACACACAAAGCAGCCTGCCTTTACTTGGTTTTTCTTACTGTGCTGTACAGGTCTGTGACTAAATTAAGGTTTGAGAGGAACCTCTCAAACTCTCTGCCTTTCTCACAAGTGTTGTCATTGGGTTAGTACAGTCATGATTCCTGTAAGTTTTTTTCCCAATGTAATTCTTGCCCTCCTTTGTACCTGCTGAATCAGTGCTTCCTGAAATGAACCTCTTCATAAGTCGTCCAAATGTTAATATTACTGCTTTTGCATTATGCCTTCAGGATTATTGAGGGCATTGAGGGATTATTTAGCCCTTTCCCCAACCCCATTGTACTGCCTTCACAGTCTCCCTTCACGTACTGTCTATCTGTCTTCTGTGTACTCCCCATATGCTAAGTCCATCCAGGTAGAGCATGACACGGCTCTTTTCAACAACTGTGGGAACATTGCTGTTAGTTTTTCTAGGGCCCAGCAACCCAGGTGACCCCAATCCTGCTCTGGTGTAGTTCTGTGCACCAGCATGGAACGCGGGCAAATGGTGATATTTGACTTTCCATAGCCCCCAGTGATAATGCCAGGTAAAGGGTGGTACTGGATCAAGTACCATCAAATGGAGCATAAAGCAGTCTTCACTGCCTGTTCAGATTCTCCACTTGCGTGCTTCAAGCCATAATTCAGAAAAGCACTGGAGTATGAGGATAAAAGATCAGGTGTTCAGGAAACACCTTCCTGAATCAGGGCATTAACAGGACATTGCATCACTTGGATGAAAGGCTGTGAGAGTCCCCATGTCCCTCAGACTTTTGTGTCAGAATCAAAATAATGGAGGCCTCATCACAATGTGCCATCAGCAATGGGAGAGAATGAAGGCAGCACATTGCAATTTGGCTAAAGCTCCTTGCAGCATGACTGCCTCTTGAAGATGTTCTCTCAGCAACTTAGTTGGGTAGCAGATTAATCTTTGCCAGACTAGGCAGGAGCCAGTGGTGTTGTCCTCCTCCTTTGGAGCCGTTCTGATTGCCTTGCTGTGTCCTTTGAAGTTGAACATGAATCTCTGAACGTACTTTGAACATACAAAGGTGATCCGGTTCCCCGACCTGTTGCCTCTCTGCTTGCCCACTTTGAGCTACCGCGCTGGCGAGATGGTGTTGGTCTATCTGCCCTCTCTTACAATAATCAACATGCTGCCTTACAGTACTGCAGACTGCAGTTAAGCATTAAGCTATTGTGGTTTTTTTAAGCCTAAGTTCATCCAGGTTGCTTGTCCTGGGTGCAGCGTTTAGTTACCTGCAATTGTCTTATCAAACTGCTACTTTCAGCTCAGCACGTGACACCCTGGCAAGGACAGTAGCAGCTTATTAATAAATTGCTCCAAGGTCCAGATCAGCCGCACTGTAAAACCCTGATTCAAACTCTGCAGATAGTTGCTTTTACAGAGTAGTTTTCTTTAGCCAGCTTAAAAGCAATTCAACAAGGGTGTCTACCTGCCATATGTCTCTGCAAGGAGCAGACATCAGCAGACATCACAGCATATAACTTACATCCAGATAAGTGTCTCACTGTCATTTTAATAAAAAGCTAGTATAAACTGATAGGAGGCTTTCTGCAGGTTCAGATCACTTTCAGGTGTATTTCAGAGCCTCAGATTTGGTCCATGTGGAAATAAAGGGGCAGAGAAAAGGGAAATGTTACTTGATGGCTTAAGAAGCTCTCAATTTCAGTTCCACCACGTATGCACAATACTGTGACTAAAGTGTGCCCTATAAATAGCAATGTGATGCAGCTGGCAACCTGCAAGCCAGATCCCCTCTGCAGGATGCATCCCTTCAGCCCACTACTCTGTTCTTCCCACCCCATCAGCCCCATATGCCTCCTCCTGCCTGTCATACCTGCAAGCTGGCTGTTGCTGAGAGAACAGCTGCCACATGCTGAGGTGTGGGTGTGAAGGTCACCCGCTCTCTGCAACAGGCCAGACATGGCATTTCTGCATATTGCTAGAGGTAGGGGTTCGGGCACTTGGCATCATATGTGAGGGTCATAAACTGAAACACAAGATGTCGGTGCTCTCTGACTGAAGTGGGGATTTCCGGGCTCATACTCTGCCGAAGTCTCATGTTAGACATTTCTTTTTTTCTGGATTTGCACTTATGAATGTAAAAAAAGGCTGTGAATTCTCCCATAGGGTCAGACACTCATGGATATACACGAGTCCCACGAGATTCTTGAGTCGCCGCTGAACAAGTGCCTTGCCTCTGTGCATGATTAATAATAGGTTCGTCAGTATTGCTAAATAGAGGGATTTCATAAGAAACACCACATAAATAAAAGAGTGTGGAATGATCTCTTAGTATGGCAATATGTGTTCTTTAAGTGCTATATATAAATGACATTTTGATTTTTCTGCCTGCTTTCACCACTAGCTGCTCCTGTACTCCAGAAACATACGGACCTCACTGTGCCTTGAAGTTTGATGACTGTCAGGGAGGATCTGAGATGCTCTGTGGGCATGGCACCTGTGTAGATGCAGACAGGGATCAGCCCAACAAGGTAAGGAGCAACATACAAGTTGTGCGTAAGCACAGCATGAATAAGCACCAAATAATGCCGAGCACCACAAAACTGCATAGCACCTGCTGCTGCTGAAAAACAGCAAGAAATGCCTCTGTACAACATAACCTAACCTCCCTGTTGTCCCACGGACAGCAGAAAGAGTTGAAAATGCCTTGTGTCTTGTTACAGGTACTTGTCATAGTATCAATATCGACTACTACATCCATAGGGAGCTTGGGAATATTCTTTGAATAGTCAAAGTCGTACTTGAAGCATAATATTCTTACTGTTCATTATTTGGGGAGTTCTAAGCTGCTTGAATATTTTATTACTTAAATGATTAAGAAGAACAAACATCATGAATCTGTTTTTTCCTGGGAAAAGGCATACCCATGGAGCGTTATCGTCAGTGGCCTGGGAGCTGCCTCTCAGAGCAGCCCTCCAAAACTACCCTGGCATGCCTGTGCTCTTTAACACTCCTATACACCCATGCACCATTCCAGATACACCACATATTCTCCATGCTATGCTATAAAATCATTCTTTTGCTCAATTTGTAAAAGCTTTCACAGCTCATCACTTGTTTTCTGCTCATTTCTGTGGAGAAAGCTTTTCAAAAGGGTTCAGTGTTGGCTTAACAGTGTCTGCTCCTGTGACAGTCAACAATAAAGCTCCCATTAGCTTTAATTGGACCAAAGCTAGAAAAATGCTGAAATCTGGCCATTAGTTAAGTTTACTAGAGAGAAAATTGTTTTCCTCAAAGAAAATGTATATTTGCAATTTTATGTCAGTGCTGCACATGGCACAGATTACTGAATAGTTTGCTTAGAAGAAAACAGCCAAGCTGATTTCAGGTTGCTTGCAGTGATCTGTTTACCCTGGTTACAAAGCAAGTTGATGACTTTTAATTATGTTTATGTACAGCTCATAATTGCTGTTCATTTTCTCTGGGAGCTTTGGGGTAAATTACAAGTTTCTTTTATGAACCTAATGAATGAGCCTGTTGCTGCTTCCATAATCTAAATAGATAAATTCAGAGGAAGAAATAGACTGAGAAAACTACCGAAGCAACTTGTAAAACAGAATGTGCGCTACCATGTAATGCCCTGAAAGCTTTCTTGCTGTGGTTTGAAAGGCATTTTTGTAAAATAAACTCCTTCTGCACTTTTCTTGGCTGTTCTAACTGTCTTAAATATGTTTGCTGTGGCAGCCCAAGTACCGCTGTATCTGTGACACTGGCTGGATGTCCCCTCCTGGCAGCCCTGCCTGCAGTGCTGATATAGATGAATGCAGCCTCCCTAATCATCCGTGTTCACATAATCCGCCTGTGCAGTGCCACAACACACTGGGCTCCTATCGGTGTGGTCCCTGCCCTACAGGTATCACATCCTTCTGTGCTCTCAGGTGGGATGGGGTGGCAGCAGGTAGTACTGCCTGTGTGTTGTAATCACAGACACAGCATCCAGATGAGAGCAACTCCATGAACTGCTTTTGTCTGTATCGAGGGAATAAATGCCTCCAGGTTGTCTTATCTGGGTAAAGTAGGCAGTGGAGTCGAATGCACAATTTATCCCACCCTAAACTGAGCATCTGAATAGATCTGATGTACCTTCGTGTCCCTCTTGTCCTATTACCTTCATGTAGTAGGTCCAAGGTACCTTCACATCCATCTGCTCGCTGCCCTAAGGCAATATAAAAATGTATTTGTCCCCTCAAGCCATATAACCTATGATTCCTCTTCCTGAGTTGGGTAGGTAGTGTGTATAGAAGGGGTATTCAAAGTATATCATAACTGGAGTTATGATAAAGCTTTGCTCCAAATTGTACATGTGCTTTTGCTCCAAACTGTACATGCATCTACTAGACCAGAACTGCCTCCTCTTAAGGTAAAATGTTTTTGATTCTGGAATATTCAGAATACAGTTAAACTAAAATGTTCTTGCACACACATCTCCACTCTAGTGTGTTTATAACCTATTTTGCAGACCAGTATTAATTTTCACCAGTTATTAGAGGGACAGGTCTGCTCTTGGGTTAATGAAATAAAATTCAAAAGTCATATTTTTCAGCTCTATGAAAAGATCTAGTCAAAGAAAAAAATGAAAAGCCAGGCACTTTCTATTTTAATGTCTCTCTCTCCTGTGTTTCTTTTTAGGCTGGCAAGGAAATGGCTACAGTTGCCAAGACATTGATGAATGTGAAAGTAATAATGGCGGCTGCTCCACAGCACCAATGGTTCAATGTATCAACACAATGGGATCCTTCCACTGTGGGCTCTGTCCACCAGGTAAAATGGATTTTTTTGTTGATAAAACTCTAGAAAGGCTTAAAAGATGAAGATTCAACACATGTGAGCCTGTTTTATGGTAGACTTAAGGGGAAGATTGGTTTTATATATAGAAGTGTCGCACACACAAAGCAATACTGTAATATAGAATGCTGTCGTGGTTTGGGCTGGGCTGGCTGCTAAATGAATGACAGATGCTCTGCTCTGCAGAGTCCAAGTATATTCAAACTGCTTCAGCTATTAATGAATATTTTGTAGAGTATGTCTCTAATGATGATCTTCTGAAATGTGTTTCTCTTGTGCTAGGTAGCACTTTTCAGTGTTAGAGCCATGATTTGGCAAAGTATGTCCTTTATAAAATCATTAATGGGAAACAGGGATTGCGTAATTATGCTAGTATTTTCATTGTCTGTATTCATTGTATCCTGTGTGCCATAAATCAGCTGTATTGTCTGGCTTAAAAAAGCATAGATAATTGTTTGTCATGCTCTGAATGCTGTCGAAGAAGGCAGTGTTTCTATTGCAGTACAGGTCAAGCAGTGGAAGTCGTGACTTACATCTTTATAATTTGCACTTTATGATTTAAAATGCTTTATAAAATGCATGCTATCAGTACTAGAGATGCTAGCAGGAAAACGTGTTTCTAATTGACCTTTCAATTGCTACTTAAATGACAATAGACTGCAGGTAGTGAAGGCTCTTGGTTACTGAGCGCTGAAGTGCTATCACCATGCTGGAAATGCAGCCTCAGACAAATTTTGATGTGGTGTAGTGGACCTCAGCTCTGGCCATGCAGAGTCATGCTGCAGGACTTTGGTCCTGCTGAGCCTCCTGAGAGGAGCTGGATGTTGTGCCCTACCCAAGGGCAGCTCTGGTGCGCAGCGGGAAGCCTGGAGGAGGTCGGGGCTGGCTGGATGCAGAAGTGCAGGGAGGGCAGCACATGGTGGCTGAGAGAGCTGAGCTCCTATGGCCTCACTCTGACCCCACCTATATTTGCCTAATGCTAATATATCTTTTTTCTAAAATCATGGGAGGATTTAGTTAAGATCAGAATTCATCCCTGCAATGTAGAAACCACAACAAATATGCCAGGATATACTCCAGTGGTGATCTCAAATTTTTAACTGCAGAAGACTATGATTTTATACCATAAATTAGTTCTTTTTCTCACCCAATGATTGTGTTGCAGTCGAGACTCGGAGAATGTAGTTTGTTATGAACTAACTGAGATTTACCTCTGAACAGGTTATGAGGGGGATGGACAAACATGTACCCAGGTTGATATCTGCTTAATAAATAATGGAGGGTGCCATCCTTTGGCTACTTGTACCTCAGCTCCAGGTATGTAAGTAATACCAGTGTGAATCTAAAGGAGGGTCTGGTTAGGCTGAATCCACTTTGTAGCACCGCATTTATATTGCAGCCCCTCCTCCGCAATCAGTTTAGCCTCACCCGAATGAGTTTACAGGCAGGTTAGCTAAAGCCAGCAGGCCTTTCCACAAACACTAACAGAAATAGATTTAGGCTCCACCAAAGGGCAGATTTCATCATAAAAGTGTGGAGATCTTCAACTTTTTCATGGCAGTTTTCCAATTTCAGCCACTTTTACTGTTCTTCTCTTTTCCGTATAATACCCTTTGACTACTCCTATCACTTCCCATGAAGGTGAGCTTGGACTCTCAGATACCCATAACAAAGCAACAGTAAGGATCTTTCCATAGTCAAACTGGGCACTGACCAAGGAAGGTATCAAAAGATTGAATAAGTTAGAATTCTATAAATGTCAAGGACCTTTACTGTCATGGTTGGTATTCTCATTATAACAAGGACCAAATTATTTTCTGTATCTTGTCTCATCTTTCAAGGGACAATTCCATTTTGTTCCTGCACATCTGGGTACACTGGAAGTGGATATGGGCCAAATGGGTGCTCTCCTCTCAGTGATATCTGTCAGCTGCAAAATCCTTGTGCAAATGGGCAGTGCTTGGTAAGTGCTGGACTCCTCGCAATTCGTGACAACACTGTGTAGTTGTAACCAGGAAAGGCAGGGAGACTGGTGAGACTGAAAGCTGAGTGCAGACACACTAAAGGTAATGAGGCAAGGTCAGCGGGGAATGGGAGATCAACAGATATACCTGGGGAAAACAAAGTGAGTTTCAGGGCACACAAGCCATTTCTTTGTGTTTGAAGTAGAGCAGAAATCTTGGCACTAATAACCTGAGAAGTTGTTGGTGGCTAGCAATAGGATGCTGGTGCTGGTTGGGGAGAACTGGTGAATGGCTGTCCCTGGTGGGGCAGCAAAGTGATTTACCATCTTGGATCATGGAGGAATTACCTGTGATAATAAACCCAGTAACTCTGCTGACCTTCAGACTGCTAATATCTGGTACAGTTAGTTATATGTTCCTAGGCTGATCTTGTGAGATCCCCTCCAGGAATCTCAGGCTGTTTATATGGATATGGAAAGGGTGTTTCATGGGAACTGATGGTAGTCCCGCTGGTAACTGAGTGTTTTGGACCTTTGCTGATTGATGGTGTGAATTCATTCTCATGCACTGCGACTATTTAATTTGTCCACATGGAACCTGTGAAGGCCTTTTGGCTTCCTCAGGGAGGTGTGCTGTGCTCAAGAAAGTCCACGCTGTGCACCTGGGGATTTTGATAATTCTGTTGTGGAGGATATTTATTATTATGGTTTTGGAGAAATGTTTGCAAATCGTAAATTTGCTGTTCCAGTAGAGTCTGATCCCATTTGTCCACATTGCTCTGTAGACATCCTCCTTTTGATGATCCTGGGAGGCAGGGGGAAAATTGGACATACAATGTGGACTTGGTAGTGTTAGGTGAAAGGTTGGATTCAATGATCTTAAGGGTCTTTTCCAACCTAAATGATTCTATGATTCTATGATATGTTACCTTTCCCTTCTCCCATTTTCTGTGTGAAAGGAGACGATCCCCTCACCTCCACTCCACCACTTACCATCATTCCTCGCTCTCTCTTCTGTTCTCTGTACCTGTTGTCTTTTCACCCAGGTATTTAAAGAGCGTTTTGTGCCCAGATCTAATCTACTTTTTCTGACTATTTAGAAACTACTTATTTTAGTCAGTCTATTAAAAGATATGACGTCTTCCCCTAAATATATCCTAACATACAACTGTAGGCATTCATAGCTACAAACTACTACTTAAAGATAATAACACAGTCAGATACTTCAGTAATGGGACTACAGAAGCATCTAATAAAATAGAGGAACAGCAGAGCTATATTTGGCCAGCATAATGACAGATGAAATGTAATGTTAATTGAAAATCAGGCAATGCAGATCACAAAACACCTTTTTGTCTTCTAAAGCAGCAGTCTGAGTCCTAATTCAAAATCAAGATCCTCTTCCATCATACTGAAAATCTCTGTTCAGGACACAGAGGACGTGAACAGAGAATGCAAAAGGAAACAGAGAATATAGCTCACTGATTGTATGTCATCAAAGATGGTATTGTTAGCATTTGCCTTGGAATACCATGTTCTGCTTTACCTGTAAAAAGCATGTCTAGAAAACAAGAAATATAAGGAAAGAGGACATAAGAAATTAAAAGTTAGAGATATGAAAAAACTTGATTATAAGGAGAAGCAGTAAAGATTGAGACAAAAGAAATGGAAGAGAGACATACAGAATAAGGAATAATGCAGAGAAGGCAATGAAATTGTTCCCATTTAACATCCCTCAGGGTGAAAATGAAAGCTAACAGCCCACGTAACTGCAGTGCAGACTTCCTAGAGAATAGGTTTGAGAGAAATGATTTATAAACCACTGTTATCTTCACTTGCTATTTATAAAGTTTAGATAAAATGATTGACTTGTTTCTAGGGTGATCATTTCAAAGCCAAGCAAACAGTTTTCTGAATGGCTAAACGAATACAGATTTTGACTTTTTAGAAAGTAATTTGAAAGAGCCCTGCAAAGAAATAACTTAATAGAAAAAAACAAAGATCTGGATAATCTAATTAGGCTTCGGGTTTATTTTGGTATTCTCCAGTGACCATCAAAGCTGTTAAATTCCAAATGTTTTATTTCTTTGCTCTGATACCTCCACGTAAAATAAGTGTAAATATCATTCTTTCTGCTGACTGCATTGATTCCTTTAGGTGATCCATGCTCATTAAGTTTATTGCATTTGCTTATACCTGTAGGCAATGATCTCTGGATATTTCTGCCTGTGTAATGCAGGCTGGACGGGCCCTAATTGTACAGAGAACATTGATGAATGCATTAGCAACCCGTGCCAGAATGGGGGGAGCTGCACCGACGGGGTCAATGGCTACTCCTGCGAGTGCACCAGTGGCTGGACGGGACCACAGTGCCAGACTGCCCAGCAAGGTACGGCTGGGACCTCCTCCTCAGGAGAAATGGGCCACCAAGCTTCAGCGAGTAGATGCTTGGTGTATATAATTAATAAGAACCAAGTTCGGATGGAAAAAAATGCCCCTTCTTGGATTACAGGTCCCAACCTAAAGTCCCTTGGAATCCTTAGAGTTGTCCCTGAGTTTTGTTTATAGCTGCTTTGTTTAGCAATAGAAGCATAACAACGAAGTTGATCTGCAGGCCCACTGGCCTTGAGTACATGCCAGACATCCTAAAAACAGATCTCTGTTCCTGAGAAAGTGTTTGGGTAAGCTCGTTGGGAAAGAGGATCCGATATAAGGAGAACAGATTTACAAGAAACAAATTAATGTTTCTCTTCTGTGCATACTATTTCATTTGTTGCAAAGCTGAGAGGTCCTGAAATTTTTAGTCAAGACAAAAAGCCAGAAAAGGTTTTCAAACAGAAATCTAATGAAAGAAATTTCATCCATGAAAATGAGGGACTCTGAGTTTTATAGAGTGACTGCAAGGTCCTGCCTTTAATGTTTCTTCTTAGTATCACTTTTTCTGTTTGTTTGGGATTTTTTTTTGTCATTAATTTTAATTAAACAAGGTCAGGATAGCATTCCAGTGAGCATCCCTGTGGCAACCATCTGTCAGATGGCTTATATTTATTGCAGGCTTATATTTATTGCAGGCTGTTGTGAAGAAAGCAGATTAACTTTCACAGAACACAGAATGTAAAACTTTCACTGAGGCCCTGGGAAAGCTGCTCTATTTTAGAGCTACTTCAGGCTTTTTCCTATTTTTCTTGAATATCTAACCAGTAATGTTTTATTATTAAGCACATATGGAAAAAAATATTTTTAACCATTCATAATAGAAGGGATAGAAAATAATTTTTTATCCAGTGAGAAATTAGCATGTATAAACTTTTGGTTTAGTTCCTAATTAAGAGAAAAACAATACATTTTATACATGACAATTCTGAATCTGGTTGAGAATCGTGAGATGTTTTAGATGAACACTTCAAACAAAATTATATTATTTTTACCACTCCTTGAAACAAAATACTTAATTTCATTTTGCTGAGAATTTAATATTTCTTTAGCATCAGTTCAATGTTAAACTACAGCTGCTTGTTGTACACTGTAGCTATATGTGCATTTTATTGTGGGTGCTTTATGGACATATTTTTCTGTGGCTGTTTGGGATTCCCAGTTCACAGCTCCCGTTCATTGAATGGCTCAGTGAGAGAAGAGACCACAGGTTATCATGAGACGTATGAGGCCCAGAAATCTGATCAAAAAGAATAAACAGGACAGTAAGACACCTGAAGGATAACTTCTATGATACACCACCACTGAGAAATAATTTATATCATGTTAGCTTCAAAATGTTATTTCATTATAGGTGAAAAATTTAAAGGTTCAATCTGGAGGTAGCATTCTGGAAACAAACTAGTTTATAGACATTTTCCTGAGACAGAATCAACATCATCTGGGAGTATCCCCATATTCCTGCTGAAAATATCTGTTCTTTTACCAGGAACTATTTTTCTTCCAGGGAGTAGTTTTGATCATTTTTTGTGATGTCATTCCACCTTAGAGGAAATGCTGAGGAGTCTTTTATATAAGTATCTTTCACTCTTGTTTTAAATATTTAGGAAGCCAAAGCTATGCAAGAAAGTTAAGATTTGTTTCAGTCTGAATAGTGATAGCACAAATTAATCCATTTAATTTTCTCTCTCTTTCTGCAGTTTGTGGAGGATATCTCTCAGGCCTCAGGGGGACTTTCAGTTACCCTAACAGCCCAAACAGCCAGCGGTACAACAGGGGGGTCAGCTGCGCTTGGGTGATTCAAACTAATTCCAATAAGGTAAAACAGAGTTCACGTTAAAGAAACTGTTACTCTGCAGGACCCCTGAGCTCATCAGAGCAAACGTGACCATCTTCTTGCCACATATTCCAATATTGTGATCCAATCCCTTCAGATCCAAACCTTCAGTTTTTCGAAAATAATGTTTCAGATCCTTAAAAGCCTTCAGGCTCCTTGGTCTAAGAATTTGCTTGGGTCACGTTTTCAAGGTTCTTCCTATGCAGCTGAGGGTTAGAATTTATTCACCTGTCACCACCTAGAGAAGGTGCCTGTTTCACATCGCTTTAGAATGTGATCTGTGAGTAGCTGCATGAGAAAGGCCCTGCTCTGATGGGCTCCACAGTTGGTTTGTGAGCTAAGTGACCCCAGAACAATTACATGTTTCTGGTTTCTGAGTGCCAGAAATGTGGTATCTGAATTCATATTGTCAATGGCTTTGTGTAGTAACAACATTTGAATTTTTGTAAGGATTAATTTTTAAATGTTGCACTCAAATGCATATTCTGATGATTCTGATCTGCAACTAACAATTCCAGTTGTGTTATAAATAACAACTAAAAAATTTATTACTTCACACTTTAGCCTGGGACTTCTTATTTGGGATCTAAATATTTGATCTATTTTTGACTTTTCATGGAATGAATGAAGTAGTTTTATAAACCAGTGGTTGCTAGTGGTTTATACGGCACTGTATATGTATGTATATGTGATATATCCTCAGCTTTAAGCCTGAGAGCCACTACTGTCTTCATCAGAGCTGTATTAAAGCACGTCAGTGCAGATTCTGAACCTATATAAAGCTCTGTGTGTCACTAAGTATCTAGAGTGGGCTTGTGAGACACTGATTTTGTATGTGCAAAAAAAAAGATCATTTCATTCTTTAAATCCCTTGACAATGCTTTAAATCATAGCAAGGATGAGAGAAATGTTAATTATCTGATGAGAAAACTGTCCTGGGGAATCTGGAACAAAGTATTTTATGCTGTATTTCAAGCCTTTCACATGGCTTGAAATATATACACACATATACATATATATATATTTCCCATATATAACAGACACAGGCAAACTATCTCAATTATTACTTTATAGAAATAATGCTCTTTCCAACCAACTTCCCTGTGCAAATTCTTTCCTATGTATCTTCTCTCCTTTTGACCCTTAAGATTCTGTAATATCTTCTTCTCTCCTGGAACTTTTCAGGAAATGATATAATGGCTCCAAAGCTCATAGATTCTCACAGTTGCATGAACACATGTCTGCCCTATACAGAGTTACTGCATAAACAGTGTCTCAGCAGATCGTAAAAAAAAGAAATTTCTTGTTTTGTTACTTCCTGTTAGATTCTGCGCATTACTTTCCCATTCTTTCAATTGGAGGCAAGTAACGAGTGTAACTCTGTCTTCCTTCAAATCCATGATGGGCCTTCAGCGTCAATGCACATGCTGGGAAAATACTGTGGCTCCTCATCTCCTGCAGAGCTTTTCAGTTCCCACAACTCCCTGTATTTTTGGTTCTACTCCAACCGCACCATTACGGCTGGAGGTTTTACTGTTCAATGGGAATCTCGGGATCCTGGTAAGCTTAATGAAATGTCAAGTAATTTAGCATCTTCATGGCTTTGGAGCAAAACGAATTACTTATTTCCCTTGATTAGGAGACATTAGGAGCAGTAGGACAGTATTTTACGAGGGAGTGAGGCTGAAATGTAGATATATATGTCACTTTATAATATTGAAACTCCAACTCTAGGCCTCTGCATGAATAACTTTCTGCTGTTTTATACCTCCTGTGAGGAATCTCCCAAAGAGCATGTGTTCCTGGAGATGCCGTTCTTCTGATTAGTTCTCTTTTCTCACGGAAGTATCTAGTACTTTGAGCAAGCAATTTACCTTTTTTCGCCACGGCCAATTTACAAGAGGCTAAAGAGTTTGAACCATGCTTTCCAAACATGATAGATTGTTGGGAATTTATTTTAAATTATCTGTGAGATTTTTGTTATGATTTGCTGTACATTTCTGCCTGAATTCTTGGTAACTCCACTTGCATGATTCTTCCAGCAGGCCTGGCAGTGCATTTCTACTGATAAACCCCAAATCATCCTGTGCAATGTCAAGCTCACTTCAATGTTCTGTGTATTGTCTAGAAACAAAATTGTGCAATGGGTTGTTTCTTGAAAAAAAGACATAGAGTAAAAGAAGTATAGAAAATTCAGGGGGGGAACAGTTTCTTTATTTCCAGAAATATTTATTGAAATGCTTTTAATGTGATTTTTGGTGTTTTTTTTTCTTTTAATTGACATTATTAGATAGATTTTTACTAATTGACAAATATGGATACTGAAAAGTGAAACCAGATCTTTTTTTTTTTGGGGGGGAAAGCAAAAAAGGAGAGAGGTATAGATGTGACTAGCTATTCCTTAGATATAACACAAAAGTTATCCCTACCATTCACAAATGTTACTCTGAGAGAGATTTTTTTTTTTAATTACAAGTATATGAAACAGCCTTCCCTGTTATTAACATTTTTTTAAAAATGAAAACAGTCTTGTGCTAGGATAAAACACAGAGACTATTTACAAAGTACAGAAATTCAGATTAATTTTGTAAATCCAATCCAAAACACAGTGCTTTTGATTATTCTCCTAACAACATTTCCATCATAACTGGAAAAGAATCTTTCTTTTACTGTGCAAATCAGGAAAGATTTGGAGTTCTGTTTTTAGAATTGAATTGCAGAATTAAGTGTAAAATTTAAAGAAAGAAGTAACTTGTTGGGTTGTTTGGCTTGGTCTTTCGTTTTGAATTTATTCTGGATTCCAAAGTTGTACCTAGTTTTGACGCTACAGGAGAATTCATCTTCTGTCCTGACAAGTGGTCTTAAAGACTGTGTTCTTCCACGTTTCCTTTCTGTTAGAATGTGGTGGTGAGCTGACGGGTACTTACGGCTCGATAAGCTCTCCAGGATACCCTGGTAACTATCCTGTAAACAGAGACTGTTTCTGGACCATCTCAACCAGTCCTGGCCTCTTCATCACATTTGCTTTTGGCACACTAAGCCTAGAACACCATGAAAACTGCAGTTATGACCATTTAGAGGTAAAGTTTAATTGTGGATTATGACAACATTTTATGGCTATGTTATTGCAAAACAAGATATTTCAAAACTTTTTGTACGTACAGAAGGGGACTGTTTGAAAATTAAATCCTGGGTTAAAATACTAATTTTTACTTATTCCAACCATCGATGCACGCTCAGATACAGGCAGTATAACACAAAGAGGATGATATCCCACTCCACTGAAGTAAGGAGAAGTCTTGCGACTAAAGGGAACAGGATTCAGGCCAAATATCTGGCAGGAAGCATTCACTTTCTTACAAAGTTCAGTCTCCAAACTCCTTGTCAAATGTCAACCCACAGAGAATTAATCAGCCCAAGGTAAACTGTGAGGTAATAGGATTAATAGATTCATATTTTAGTACAGTTCATGACTTGATGTGTGAGTCTAGGGCTTTTTCTTAAGTGCAAAGTAATGGTTACAGAATTCACCAATGCCCAGTCATGGAAATGAGAAGCTGGTGTGTTCTCCAAAGCCTGTTCTCCAAAGTTGTGCAATGCAGAGCATGATTTCAGGAAAACAGTTCAACAGTAGATCTCCTGATACTTTCTTTCCCTTTCACAAAACCCTTGATGACTCTCCTAGGAGCACCATCACAGTTATGCTGTTGGGTCATTTTCTTGGTTCCTGTGTGTTTGGAGGAAACTTCCTATGAGCTTTCCTTCCACTTACCACCTACAGTATCTCCTGGGGCCCCCAAGATAACTTTAAGAGTGTTGGTAGCGTTCACAGTTGGCATGCATCTAATAATCCTAAATGCTGATCTATGGTTCTGTCTAGATTCGAGATGGTCTTCTTCCACAAGACCCTATCCTTGGTAAATACTGTAGCACTCGATCTCCACCTCCACTCCAAACCACTGGTCCATACGCATGGATTCACTTTCACTCTGATGACTTAGTTACTGATAAAGGCTTCCATATTATCTATACAACATCTCCTGGTAAGTAAAATTCAGCATTAGAGGTTGGTCTGTGACATTCCCAAGATATAGCCAACAACACATGAATGGATGTAATTAGCACTTGATAGTTAATAATACAGAAATCCTCTTTGATTTGCATCCATTGTACAGAGGCAGCCTAAACTGAAAGAGTTACCATGCTTTTGACTGTCATCTCAATTGATATATTTTTTCCCTTAATATAGCAGATCCCAGTTGTGGAGGAAATTACACGGATAGTGAAGGGGTTATCACATCCCCTTACTGGCCTAACCCTTATATCAACAACCGACAATGTATCTACATTATCAGACAGCCAGAGGATGAAAAAATATACCTCAACTTCACCCATATGGAGCTGGAGAGTCACACTGGTTGTTCATCGAATTACATTGAGGTGACTTCCCTTAATTAGTTGATATGAAGGTTGATTACATGTGTGTACAAAACCATGCCGCATGATTTCTGTCCCAAGGGCCACTGCAGAAATAGATGTTAATCAAAAGACTATACCAATTTATTAGGGTCCAAAAGTCACAGGGGCTAAAAGAGCAGGACTGTGCATTTGGAATGAAGAAAAGATAAGAGAACAAGAAAGTCTGTCTAGCTTAACGCTAGTTCTTAAGCGGCTGTACATGATTAAGGTGGAGTTTGGACCTCCAGTAAATGCATGCCAAATGCAAGAAAAATGGAAATTATGCCGTAGCCACTATGCAGCATTTTCTGGAGTCACGGTGTTACATGGAAAATCTTGTTTTGTCACAAAAAGGAAGTATACCATATATAGATTTGTATATACATACATATGTAAAGCCAGGAGTTTATTGTTAGCACAACTGAAATCTTACAAGTCTGATTCAAGAATTGTTACTGTCTAAATCTAATTATTATAGAAAAAATAATAGTACAGTTAGAATATTTCTATATGGAAAATGTAATAATAATGCAATAGTAATGTTGATACTAACTGGGATCCACTTGAGGCGATGTTTATGTTTGCTTTTACACCTGTCTCTCTCTTCATTGGTCTGCAGCTTCATGTTACATCCAAATTTGCTAATATAGGGTGCCTTTTAAGTACACTAGATACCATTTCTTCATTGTCTTTGTTATCCCTAAACCCTGTTTTGCCCAGCTCTGGGTCTGAATTTCTTTATCTGGCGGGGGATGAGGTTTGGCTTGGTGCTGTGCCGGTGGGGGCTCCCCGGAGGGGCAGAGCAGGGCCTCACAGTCAGGGCTTGTCCCACCTGGCCAGGGAGCAGGGCAGCCCCGGGCATCGGGCACCTCCCTGGGGACAGGGATGGGCCAGGGTCAGGCTGGGATGTGGACATGTGGTTGGGCCCGGCTCAACAGAGCCTGTGGCTGGGCAGGGCAGGGCGGCGGGGAGCAGGAGTGGGCCCTGCTGCAGTGCGGATGGGGCAGGGGCTCATGGCCCTCGGGGGCTGACGTGGGGTCCTGGGCCATGGCAGGGTGTGGGGCTGGGCCAGTGAGTCCTGGTGGTGCCCTCAGGGCCTGACAAGCTCTTTGTGTCAGTGGTCCGTGCCCCTTCTCCTGTCACCCCTGTGCTCTGCGCTGTGCCCCAACTCGCCACGTCTCAAGGTGTCTGCCATTATATCTGGCTTGTATTCCTCCCCACTGCATCATGATGTTACAGTCATAAATACCTTCTCCTACACGGAACGAGTGCTGGGTACCGCTCTCTGTGTAAAACTGTGGCTGCGTCGCACAGAGGTGGACAGAAGGAAGACAAACAGGCTGCAGACAGCCAGTTGATTAGCCAGGGTGCTGCCACAGCAGGGGCAGGTAGGAGCAAGCCCTGCGGCCCCACTGCAGAACCATGTCCTGTGCTGCCAGCTGTGCAGTACCTGGCAGCCCGGGTTTGGTTTTGTGCTTAATCTCTTCTTTACCAAGCAGGGAATAGGCCCCTGTGAGCTCTGTGCAGTTAATCTGTTTTTAAAAGATGTTATTGTGCTGACATCGTTCCCTTCCCTCCTCTAACTCAGAGACTTTGGTTGGAATGAAGTGTAATTAATTTCTGAAATGAGAGGGGAAGTGTGTTTAATGAAAACAGACAGCTTTTGTTTGTTTGGCCTGGTAGTCCTGTTGCCTAATTGCTGGCAGAACAGCAGCTAAATTCACAACAGCCAGAGAAACAAAACCATTTCTGTTGAACGCAATCAGTTTGTATTAGTGCAGCAAGGCATTTCCCTCGCTGTTTGCTGATCAGTCACAAGCCATTCAGTTTCCCTGTGTTTCTGTCCTCCTCTTCTGCCTAACCTCTCACTTGGTGGCTCAGCAGAGAAACAGGACCGACATTTTCTGAGCAGGACAGTCAGTACAACTAAAGCAGTGTGCTCTTTGATCAAGGCCTGATTTTCCACATATGTCTTTCTAAAATATTGTCTCACAGGGTTTTATAATGAGGTTCAGCTAGGGAGATAGCTTTTGGGTGTTTAAGGTAATTTAAAAGTAAGTCTCTGACAATTGTTTTGTCACTTTGAAAAGGTGCAGATTATTCCCATCCCTGGCAATACCGGGAAACCTGCAGAGTTTCCACAGGGACCAGACACAGCTCACAGGCGCTTGCTCAGCAAGGGATGTTTAGTCTCTTACTAAGGAAGGAACAGCCTGGGGCCAGGGATCTGCAATAAGAAACTAGAGACAATAAAAGTTCTTACTTGAGAAAGACTGTGACATGGTGCTGGAGAGGTAAAGTGTTAGCCAAGGCAGCTCCTTCTCCTTGCCATCCTTCTAACTTGCAACAGGAAACATTACTCACATGGTTTAGAGAACCTGTTATTTTTATCACTACTCTCTGGGCTTTATAAACCAAAAATGTAATGAGAAAAAATGCTCAACAAAAAATGTAAACTCCCGCGAACTATAGTTCTGGAAACTTTCACTACTGTCCAAAGATCTTCTAAATATTCTGTCACAAATTCTGATCACACTTGCTCCACTGTAAATCCAGAATAATTCTGTCACCTCAAACTCAAGTTCCAGGGAAATTAAAGATATCTGTTAGTCAGGAAGCCATCTCACCAGCTGGAGATTGCCAAAGCTGGGTAAGCAGGCCAGCCACTGCCTGCTCACCAGGGCACCGACAAGGTTTCCCTGCCTTCTCTCCCAGCCTATGGAACAACACATCTGAGGAGGAAAGAAGAGGTGATGAGAGGGGACCTGAAAGCTGGATGTCCCTGGCTTTGCCAATGATTTTACTGGAATAATTTTTTAGGGGTCAACAGCACGTAGGTGCATTTAAAAGCAGCTCCAGCTACACAAGCAACCACCACTTTTACAGCAGAAAAGAGATGGTTTGTTTTCAAGAGAATCTTTGGGAGAAAAATTGCATTTTTTTTCGCATGGGCAAATAGCAGGGGACCTGTTTTATGGACCTCAGCTTGTTGGCTGCCCTCTTGGAACGAGATGGGTGCCTCAGAGGGTGTTCAGAGCTCCTTGGCTATACTAGTGCTCTGCCTGGTCCCTTAGATGCACCCACTCTTACTTATGGACTGTGGGTTCAGGGCCTGAAGTTTGGACGTGCAAATACCTCTTTCCCTTCTAGTCCCCTTGATAATCAGGATTTAGAATCAAGTTCTGGGAAAACACGTAAGATACATTTCTCCTTTGATTAGCAAATTGATTGAGGTCAGTAGAGTGGCAGTGCAGAAGGTAAAAGATGGAAGCGATTCCCTGATATTGTCATTATCATGAATTGGACCCTTCAGATAAAGTAATGGAAAGACATCAGTATACCTCTTTACTGCTTTAGGGACTCAGAGTTGCACCTCCTGTTAGTGAGCTGTCTGGCTGCAATTATTTATGGGTGTGATAGGACATGTGTTTGTTCTGGAAAAGTGCCGTTCACTACAGGCTTCATGGCCAGAGCAAGGAAATCAAAAATACCCCCTTTTTTCCCCACTAGATTTTAGCACTGGCAAAAATTTCTTTGCTATCACTGGTGAGAACCTTACCTGTCTCTTTCATATTAAAGGTGTCACTTTTGGAAGCACAGGCCCAACTTGTATTAAAGCTGTGGTTCACAGAGAAGATCCGTTTCATCCTAATGTCCTGTGACAGTAGCATGTGCGTGTGTCTTCTGTGCTGATCATCTAGTCCTTCCTTTGAAGTCTTGTAAATCATGTTCTTGTGCCAATTACTGTGATGGCTTTTTGCCCCTCTTATAAATGTAAATAGTTACTCCTTTTATTATTTAGCAGCTCTTGTGAGATTATAATTTTATCTGGATATCAGATCCCAACACTTTTATGATCTGATATTTTTCTTTTTTTCTTTTCGATGACTAGGTTCGAGATGGTGACAGTGAGATGTCTTCCCTTATTAGCAAATTCTGTCATAGTACGCTCATGTCTCCAATCACTTCTACCAGCAACAGTCTCTGGATCAAGTTCAAGTCTGATGCTTCTGCGCAAAGGGCTAGCTTCAGGGCCATTTATCAAGTTGGTAAGAGGAACTGGTGACTTGCACAGTGAACTGATCTGTAATTTAGACACTGTATTATATGGAAAATACAGTCATTTCCATGCTGTGTTATCCATATAAGGGGCTTAAGACAAACTTCAAAAGAAAAGAGAGAAAGAAAAAAAGAGTTTATTTATTTATTTATTTCTACTTTTAGAAATGCTAAGATGATGTCTGCAGCAGGTCTGGTTTATGCACTCCTAGCATGCTTGGAAATGCACCCTCATTGCTTCTATTAATGATAAATCACATACTGCTAACATATCAAAGGGGATATAGCTATAATTCTGCATAAATCTTTTTGCTTTAATTTTTCATATCTTTTAGTTCTTAATCACCACCAAATCTGTCTGTGTCTGTGGAACAAATGAGTCAAATCCATTAGTTTGCATGGGCATAGTTAGATTGATCGTCTGTATATACATGTTTATGCTATACGTATAGCAACATGTTCTTTTAAATACTTTCTTAATACTACTTGGATGATCTGTAGTAGATGCTGTAAGAAGATAGGTTTTTAGGGATGGTTTTCTTCTAATTTCATAGTGATATTTGCTAGACATCACATTATACATTCCTTGGAAATATTCATCACAAGTACTGATTCTTGGTGTCTCTTGGCAGCCTGTGGAGGCTCCTTGTCTGGAGCAGGCACTATCCGTTCACCTTACTACCCCAGGATGTCCCCTCACCCAAAGACCTGTGAGTGGATCATCTCCCAGCCAGCTAGCAAAGTGGTGATTCTTAACTTTATCGACTTCAACATTCGAAATACAACCACTTGTGACTCAGACTACGTTGAGGTAAAGAATAATGCACTTACACTATGAATAGTAGATAGAATCTTATCTGTATGTTCCTTCTCATACTCATCTCCACAAAAGCAGACAGACAAGCACTTCTTACAGCAGTTATAAAAGCTATTCCAGGTTCACAGTGGGATCTCAAACCTTTTCTTGGTTCTCCAAAGATGATATGACCGTTTTGGTAGTCAGAGTCGAGTAGCAGGTGTCTTTAAATAAACAGACCTGCTTTGGGAGGTTTATGTGCTACTTACTGTTGAGGGTGCAAGATCTCAGCTTTTCTCCATCTGACATGCTTTGGGTGGGACAGTGCTTCTCTGGCAGTCATGAGGTTGCATTGTATATGCCTGTAGTAGAAACCATGCTGAGGAAAGGGTAGGGTTTGATTTACTGAGGATCTCTTTTGCATGGTTCTTATGAATTCATTTATGCTTACAACTTTAATATGATAGAAACTTGTATGGGATATTTTGAATACACTGTTCTTCAGGTCAGAGATGGCAACAACACAGACTCTCCTCTTTTGGAGAAATACTGTGGTACAGCTGTACCATCTAGAGTGCAATCTACACGGAACAATCTCTATATCAAGTTCAGAGCTTCCTCTCTTACCAACCTTGGCTTCAGGGCTGAGTACTGGCCAATAGATACAGGTAAGGATTTTTTTGTTGTTTGCTATGATGTAGAGTGTTGGGCCTTTCCAAATTTTCCTGTACACTGAAAACAGTTGGCCATCAAGTTTTATGATGGTGTAATGGGAGATAAATTCTAAATCAGTTAGTTTAGTGTGCATTGAGGAAAAAGACTATGAAATTTGAGAAAGAAAAATACCAATTTTATAAGTGCCTAATTTTGTAATAAATATATCATTTAACCTGATGTTTTAAATCTCTACAGTATGTGGTGAGACTCTCACTGGACCAGAAGGAACCATTACAAGTCCTGGTCACCCAGATGTCTACCCACATGGTATTAACTGTACCTGGATTATCAACATTCAACCCGGCTACCTTATCCGCCTGACGTTCACTTCATTTAACTTGGCATTTGATTATAATTGCAGAAAGGATTATCTTGAAATATATGACAACAGCACTGTGCAAAAATTGGGAAGGTGAATATGTCCATTAGCATACAGAGCTGAATTACTGTAGAGTGAGCACTGTTCCATAGATCTCGACAACTAATTTATTTCCTTAAATTTTGCGTATAGATTAATTTCTCCACATTACAGACACAATAGCAGCAACTTCTCTGCCTAGCATAGTAAAGGCAGATTGCTTTCTTTGACCATGGAATGAGAACCACTTTTAATAAATAGTATACTGGGAGAAACTAACTTGTGTCAAGAGGACAGCTTTTTTCAGGGCAGGTTTCAATAGCTGCCATTGTCCTGATCCATTAACATTTTGATTTATGTGAAATAAGTTCAAAAGCATTAATATATCTGTGCCCAGGTAAAGATGTCATTTGAAACACTTGCAGAAGTGAAAGAAACATTACTTAAAAGATTGTGTATTTGGATCTCAGCAAAAACTAAACCGAAATCTGCATTTTATAGGATTTTGTTTTCACTTTCTTCTGATATGTGATTTTATCTTAGGATGGAATCATTTCGTTTTTTTTCCTCTTCTTCAATTGGGTATACACAGGGTTTTCTTGCCATCCTAGAATTCAAGAACGTCTGAAATACTTAGGAACAGTATCCAGCTGCAGCTACAGACTGTAAAGTAGTTGGCTGACATGGCAGTATTTTGGAAAATATGGAGCAAATGACTCTCATATTATAATGGAGAGTGTTTTGCAACCTTTGTCTTTGGCCAGCCACTTCGACTGCTACAAAAGAACAGCATATGCTGTAGGTACCGCATAGACTACTTTGAATAAGAATTTGACAGCTGATGGACAGTTTCTCCTCTGATTTTGCCAGGCAAGTTAGGTTTGTACCCTTGTACACGTCGAGTGCTATTTAGTCCCATGATACAGCGTGTATGGCTGGGATCTGTATAATCCAAAGGAGAGATTTGTGTGTGTGTAGCTGCTCAAATTTCTCAGGGTTCAAGAAAGCTGAATCCTCTTCCAGTAATACAGATGCTTCATAAAGTACTGCCATTCAACTTGGGGCATCTTTTTGCTGCAGGTACTGTGGAAGATCAGTTCCACCATCTCTCACTAGTGGTGGCAACATGATGATGTTGTACTTCGTGACTGATCACAGCATTGCATCTGAGGGCTTCGCAGCTAATTATATCTCCCTGAATGCATCAAAAGGTAATATGTCAGTCTGTTCATTATGCAAATTAAATGTTTTCATCTGTCACTGTAAATAACCACTACAAGAAACAGAAACACTATTTTCTGAGTTAGCAGAAGACTGCCTGGTGCCTCCTCTGCCCTTTCTTATTTATCCTGCTTGATTCACAAGCTTTTTCCTACGTAGGAAAGCAGAAAACTATTTCTGTAAGCAACACTGCTGTTTTCTTTAAAAAGCTAGTAAGAGCTGATATGGCAGAACTGCATGAATTATTTAAGAAAAGTATTTTCTGGATTTGCTTTGTCTGTTCTGAGCTGAGTATGTGTGATCTAGGAAGCTCAGCAATCGTGGACAACTCGCTTGAACGGGAGACTCTCAGGTGCCATAAAAATTAATTTAGTCCATATTTAGGTGCAATATTGGTGATGGGCAGAGAAAGGTCATATAGGGTGAAATCTGATAAAATAACCTGAAAGCACAAGCTGGTTTTTTCATTACGACAGTGCTGTGTTTCTGTCTCCAGCAGACATCGAGGCTCCTGTTACGCCTTAACTCTGTTCTTTAAGGATCTCCTTTTAAGGGGCCAAGACACACATTAGTGGGGAAAAGACCATTGAAGAGAACAATGACTGTTCATTCCCTTAAAGCAGAGAAAAACTGAGAAATTACTCAGAATTCTAAATGATTTGAAGGTTTTCCAGGGTGGGAGCACATCTGTGTTTTCAAACTATGCTGAACCCACCATGTGCGATCCAGTGTTTGCACATCTCTCCAGCACTGAGAGCGTTTAACAGTGACTGAACTGCACTTGAAAAAGCAGGCTCTTGGTGAAAGACTGCAACTACCAGTTTCATAGACCCAATTAGATGTGGGTCTGCTGTTGCTCCGCTCACTGCTAAATGCAGATCTGTAGTAGAAGAGGATTTATGTGGGTAGAGAGACAGGTTCTGCCTAGCAGAATTAAACCACCGAAGAGGTAGAGTGGGACAATGAAAAAAAGTAAAAATGAGAATACATTTGTAGCTGGGTAACTTGTGTATCCATCGTTAACCAGTTTCTAGGTGGTTTGTGCATGTGAGTGCAGACTCCAAGGGATATATTAGATGAATACCAGAAATTCATAGTACTCATCTATGCAGCCATGAACTACCAATGTTTGCTCATTGTTTGCTCTTAGTTTCTTTAATAATTTAATTTTTCCTACTTTCTGAGTTTCTCCAACCTGTTTAAAACCAGCAGAACTTCCAATTACTACCTTGTGAAAAATAACTGCTTTCTTGGTGACAGCTTGGAAAATTTGGCTATTATTTCATCTCTCAAGCATGTGTGTAGGCGAGACCGGTACAGATTTTGCCACTGTGTTTTTATTCACTACCAGATAAATTATAAATCCAAATAATCCATTTTCTCAGCTGCCTTCATTCATACTTGAGTTATCTGGCATGGAAATCAAAAAGCCAGTAAAAACAATTAAGATTTAATGAGAACTATTCCAAGGAGGAAATTTCTATTTGTTAGAAATAATAGGCCAAAACCCAAGTTCTACTTTTAAAAATCTTTCAAAGAAAGACTCTCTAGTTTGAAAACTGAGTTCTTACTAGTGAGAAATTGTGAAGTTAGTTATCAGCATTATAAAGTGTTTTATGAGCCTGTTTTTGCAGCTGCAAACTGTAACTTCTGTAAATATAGTTGTTGCTTGTTAATGTGATATTTTTTCTTTTACTTTACCTCAGATTGATATTTCATAGAGAGATTTTATTCCTTCCTAACTGTTCTTACAGCAGCTCTTCTCACAGTTCATCAAGATCAAAATATTCTGTATTCAACATTAATCTATATTTCTGTCTCTGTGTAACCCTGTCTGTTTCTCTGGTTTTGTTAGTTATCTCAGTGATGATGAACCCCAATATTTTCTGTCCAGCTTCACTGCTCTGCCTCCTCTGTTCCATATTTGCCTCCCTTACCACCACCATGGTGACTAGATTTTCACATCTTTCATCCAAAGCACTGCTATATGCATCACATGAGGTTCAAACTGCACCAATACTGTCCCTGGAATCGTATCAAGCTATTCCTTAAAGATGCAAGTCTAGTTTCTCGCCAATGCTATTAACAGCTAGAAAATGTATAAAATTTTTATATGAAATTAGAACTGTATAATATCTTCATCCAAACTCTAAACAACAGGTATGATTTTCTTTTCCCATAATTAACACAGATATCTCTACTACTTTTCAGCTAAACTGGCCTAAATCTCAATTTATTCTCACTCAGACCTAGAACTATGATCTCTAGAATAAATGCTTTTTCATTTCAACCACTACAGTTTGTAGAAGTACTATAAAGTAGCAGATAACTACTGAAACTGGGAGTAATAAATGTATGGAGAAGTTGAAACTATGATCTGTTTTCTTTTCAGCGATTTGTTTCTTTTCATCCCAGCACAAGCATGGTAGTACTATAAAGTTGTCATAAATACTGGACTGCTAACATTCTTTTTTTTTTAAGAATAAAGTGTTTTGAAGCTGCTGTGGCCTGAGAGAAGGCAAGCATATGTGTGTATGTGGACTTTGCTGTGAGAAGCAACTCCCCACTTCCCTGAAATCATATCAAGTTTAGTTTTCCCACTGTGAAATGTTTAGGCCTGATATTCATCTTATGTATATCCAGTTACACTAAGGTAGAAAACTGCTGAACATAATCATATCTGAGAGATTTACCAAAGCTATGGATTTTTTGTTCTTTACATCTGCTGCCCATTTTCATTTTTCTGCAAAGAAAAATATGGTTCTAATAATGTTTCTTGTGCAGTAAGAATCCTTCATATTTTTGAGCTGTGTTTTCTTAGCCAGCTAGAGTGTAACCAATATCAGAACTGGTCAAAGCTGTTCTGGTTCATATTAGACATTTCAATAGGCTTTTGCCTGGAGTTATTTTGCAAAGAATGAGCTATTGAAAAGATGGTGAAGATTATCTCCCAAAGAAGAATAAATGGGAGTGAAAAAAAAAAAGATAAGTAGGAGTGAAAAAAATATTTTCTTCTCCATGCATCTTAACGAACAATGTTTTTGTTAGCATGGTTTATCTGTGATATATTAATTAGTTGAAAAGTCACCTGAAAATAATGGCAAAACTGTATTTTGTGTCAAAAAATTTGAATGCCACGAGATACAGCCATGGCCATGGTCCATAAAGCGCAAACAATTGTTTTAGCAGTCTGCCAGCTAGTAGCTGTGAATAGCTCATATGGCAGCAATACAAATGGAAATTCTTCAATCAAACATGCCCACGTGATCCTCAGTTGTTTAAAATGTACATTGCCCATTTAAATTATCTATACCTCAGATGCTTAATTCTTGACCATCTTTCTGTCTTTTAAAGGGGAAAGTCACGTGGAAAGCAGGGTGATGTTTGGATTTATCTCCTAGAGTCCAGGTCTCAAATACCGGATAGACAAATGTTAGAACAATCATATAAGTGTTACGATGGATTTTAGGATTTTCTTTTGCCCATCTTGGCAACACAAAGAACCCATGTAAAAGTACTGAAAAATCTTTTAAAGGGCTCAGTCTTTCCTGCAAGTGTTGCTCAGAGTCTTGAAAGATCCAGGCCACAATTTTCCAATAGGAATAGCACTAGAGTCAGAGTATGTATTTTATTGTCCTTGACTTCTTCACAAGTAAGTCTGAATTTATTTGTCTTACTTTGAAATGGGGTTGAGGGGGGATTGTTTTCGTTTTCTTTTTCTTTTTCTTTTTCTTTTTCTTTTTCTTTTTCTTTTTCTTTTTCTTTTTCTTTTTCTTTTTCTTTTTCTTTTTCTTTTTCTTTTTCTTTTTCTTTTTTTTCTTCTTCTTCTTCTTTTTCTTTTTATTCTTCTTTTTCTTCCTTTTCTTCTTCTTTTTCTTCTTTTTCTTCTTCTTTTTTCTTGTTCTTTTTTATTTTTTTTTCATTTGTTTCATTAAAGAGGCTTCATTTCATCCTTTCTGCTGAGAAAAGTCAGCCTTAATAAAGCTTTTAGCAGATTGCCTTCCTGATAGAGTTTTTATTCCTGCTCTTTCCTTGGCTTTGGTGAAAGATAATATTTTTCCTCCTTATCATCCTGAATTGTGAATGATATTATTTACCAAGAAGGGTAACTTGGTTTTAAATAGCTTCATTGTGTGGTATATGTTAGCTGACAATGACTGACTGGAGAAGCCAGACTTTGAGAAAGATGAGGAAAGGAAGAAAAATATTTGTGAACCCATGGACTTAAAAGCGCATCTGAAAGCTTGTTAGCTTTCACTAACTCACTCTTGATAGCTGAGTATACGTTGAGTCCCATCTTGCTGACTGAACCCTGTAATTATTAGGAGGATGTTACCTGGCTTTTCTCTTCAGCTGAATGAGCAAAGACAAGAATGGAAAGTAATGTCTGACAACTATGTGCATGCAGAGATACAGGGCATGGTTGAACAAGGCTGAGCTAAGAGAAAAAAATACTGAAATCCTGTATGCATCTTGGGTATCTACTCCGCTTACCCTGAGTCTCAGGAAAAAGGCTCAATCAGCTGGCACCTGATAACTCATTAGGCCACTGTAACTTGGTTGTGTTTCATCAGGGTATTAGTCTGCCTGTATACACCTATATATGTGTATACGACTCTATAGTATGTGTGTTTATCTGTAAATCAGCAGAAGAGAGTTAGAGGTTCTTTTTGAACAGCTGTACCCAGCATTTCTAAGGAGTTTTGGTCTGAAATGGTACAAAGGGCCTTTGTGTGCTTTCTTGGTAAAAGTTAAGCCTGTTAGCATCTGCCAGCAGCAGTAACAGAAGGCCCTGAAGTGCAGATGTGCTTTTCCATTGCCTGTGGAGAGGCGTATACTTCATGTGATAGTTTCTTCCTTTTTTTTTCTAAACATGCATAGTGTTACAAAAAAGTCTAATTGTTAGGGATCCCAGTTTTCCTTTGGCAGAGTGAGATCAAAAGGAAGAAACTGCCATTTTACGTATGACATTATAGGGTGTTTTTTTATTAATTAGAATTGTGGCAACTGATGAATATCTCTTTATGGGAAAAAAAATGGATATGATTTTCTGCAGTATGCAGTCATGAGCGAGTGGTACAAAAGCTGGCATTTTTCTCTGCTGTTGGCTGTTACAGTGGGTTACTGACATTTATTGCATGTTTTTCAGAATAGCAAACACATTTAGTACCAAAATCAGAAAGTAGATTGAATAGCTTTCAAAACCTCACACACTGGCAAGGCAAGATGTGCAATTGTCCTTGACAATTGCCTCCTTCTTCTTTCATGAGCTGCAATAAGTGTCTTCAAACTCAACTGAATTCATATTTTTTCCAGGCATATAATAATCATATTACAGAGTTAGACTGCATTCTGAACTTTGGCAAAGCAGTCAACATACTTTTTTACTGCTGACTTTGCTAACAGTTTTCACTGAAGGAACTATTACTGCCCAAGCACACCTCCAAATACTGTGCCAGTGAGGTGAGTGCAAAAGAGGAGTGACAGCTCTCCTGCTGAAAGTAGAACACAGTGAATTAATCCAATTACCAGAAGAGAGGTGGCTGACACAAAATGTGGGTTCATTTATGCTTTTCCTAGTCATCATAGCAGTGTCTACGCTTGGATTTATTTCACTGGAGCCAGAAGTCTGACATTTCTAAGGTTCCACCTTCTGTATTTATCCCCCTTTGCTCATAAAGGGGGGATATGTTATGTGAAGTGTAGAGCAGTATACAGCATCCAGTTTAAAATAGCACACTTCGGATGTGAGTTTCTGTATGGATTACTCCCAAGAAAGCAAAATTTGGTGAGGGAGGGAACATGGACAATTCTGTGGAAATTGTTCTTAAAACGGCTGATAAAAATATTTTGGCTTCCATGTTGCTAATTTTACCCTAAGGGGCCTTATCTAGTACATCAGTTTTAATATTCTTCAGGCTGAAAGCTAGTATTCATGGTCTCAGCCTCTGAGTGAATAAGGAATGGCAGTATTGCAACAGCTCTAACCACTAAATGTGCATGAGTCAGGCACCTCCCCTTCCCAAAGCAGGAGGAAATAATTAGTTAAAAATAAGTAACCTAATAAATATATACACATTTTAATTTTAATTTTTTATTGCTTTCCATGTAATGAGCCATCAGGAAAAACGTGGGTCACATTTCTAAGTCAGATTTCTAAACCTGCAGGCAGGGTTCTCAAGAAATCATATGACTTGAGGATCTGTGCTTTGATGATAAGCCCTACATATCATGAAATACCACGGGAGCTGGCAGCACAGCAAGGGCATTATAAGGATTTATAAGGCGGCACAAGGTTTTTAAGGTGACCAGGACTAATCTGATTGTTATATGCGTACATTAGAGCATATCTGTGATGGAACACACAAGCAATTAAAATTCTAGATAAAGACTTTAATAGATCATATTTTTGGGTAAACTAGTGCATGAAACCTTTTTGACTTGTCAATACAACGTACAACCCAATGGCAAAAAATTATTGGCCTGTTTCTGTGTCATGTTTCTTTGTTGTACTTGTGAGGAATTAGGAACATGAGTCTGGTAGCTAGCTTGGTGGGTATTTATCCCACAGAAAACATTTTCAACAGAGGCCTCCCAGGTGACCAGGAATTCAAAAAACAACCATTAAAAAAGACACCATTAAAAGCAGGAGTGTTTTAGTAATTAGAATGGATAAAGAATAGACATAGAAATGACCAACCGTAGACATGGAGGGCCTGAACTGTGATTTCATTCCTTCACCATAAATTATTATACATATTGAAGTGCTAAGCACAAGTATTACTACTGCAGCTGTGCTATGTTAGAAAACAGGTTTCAGAGATCTGTGGCAATCAGCTTAAATCAGTGCAAAGTTAATCATAATATTTTGCTTGCTCTTTCAGTTGTACTTTATAATTAGTCTAACCCTGCCTATTTGATAAAAAGCATTTGAGAAATCTACTTTCATTTCTTATAGTTGCAACCTGTAGGACCTGAAATAGGGGAATGCATGACTAGAGTGAGCCTCCAGGGTCATCATATCCAGTCCACAATTTTATGCCCCTCCCCCCTTTGTTTTTTTTGCAAAGAGCTCCCTAATATGATCCCCTTCTTAATTAAAATAATCAAACTGTATCTTAAAAAACAGTGGACTTTTTTCCCCTTTCTACATCTGTTATGTTGGTTGGCTCCAGAAACTCACTTCCTGATAGAAACTTTCTGCTAATTTCTGTGTATCTGTATTCATGGACAGTTTTTAACTTCAGAGCTTGTACTGTCATTGAGAATGTGTTCTATTTTTCTTTTCTTCACGCTGCTTAATATTTATCTCTCTCTTTTTCTCCTGCCTTTGCTAAGCTAAACAAGTTAAGCTCTTCTAATGTCTTGCCTACTAATCTACTAATTTCCTGCTATCTCCACAACGTCTGTCTTACTTGTTCTCATTTGATTTCTGGAACATCAGTGACCATGGTAATCTGTATTTTTCCAGGTGACATGTCACCATGTGCATTGGCATCAAGATTCCCTGTTTCGACTGAAAACACCTGACGTGGATCACATTTCTCCTTGCCATTTTTACAGCCAGATCACAAACCTTACTCAGACTGTGATCAACTAATACATGACAATTGTTGTCTCCAAAATAAGCCTCATGTACCACTGTATAGCAGATATTTTTATTCCTAGTCCTTATGTCTGAAGCTTTGAAACAGCTTCTTTTCAATTATTGCTTTAATTAATGGCTCAGCATTAGTCCACGCTATTTTCTTCTTTGCAGCTCATAATACCAAGATGCTTCTACAGTGCTTACAGAGAATTGATGTAGCTGATTTTAGTATAAGACCTTAAGTAGAACTGCTTTGTCCTCACAATCTAAGGATTATACTATTTTCACTTATGGCACAGAAAATGGGAAAAGAAATTTAGATATAAATCCCTATCTCCCAGGTTTGATCATGGGGAAAGCCTGGGAACAATTCAGCATCTCCTTGTATCTAGAGACTGCATTCAGTTTCCACCACCACTGCTTTTCTTTTGTGCTGATCAAGACATCCCTTTCAGTTTCCTTTCTCTGCTGACCTGGGTTTTAGGTCAAAGCCAATTTAGGCAGCTGGAACTAGTCGTATGTTGCCTATTTATTACAAACACAATGTTCTGGTGAAAGCTGAACAAATCAACTCAAATATAAGAAAACCCGTGAAAAAGCTGGATTCTGGTTTTAGTTTATAGTGATGATATTCAGCAGTAAGATGTGTCCAGGAAGAGTTTGCTCCTCTGTCTGTTGGAAATAGAAATTTCCTGTTAATTTAGCATACATATTAAATTAATTCATCCTTATTTCTTTTCTTTTTAAAGTGTGTTCACACAACTACAGTACTGAAACTGGCATGCTAACATCTCCAAACTATCCCAATAACTACCCTGTCCAGACGGAGTGCGTATACACCATCACAGTGGGGATAAACAGACAGATTGTGCTGCGCTTCACCAACTTCACCTTGGAAGGGAATAAACTCTGTACAGAGGATTATGTAGAAATCAGGCAAGCCTAATTATTTCTCTTGTCCTTGTTATTGATAACCATGGAAGTTGTCCAGATCCACTTAGGGATTTTCAGAAGTATAGTTTTAACTATACACCTGTGCATCAATGTGGGAAAAGGACTTACCAGAGAACATTAAAGGCTATCTTTTCCCCCTCCCATCCTGCTCCATTGTTGTCTTTCCCTCTTGGTAAATTCCAGTTCTCTGAGCAAATGGAGTATGTAAACTGTGTTCCTATGCACTGCATTCTGTTTGTTTTCCTTAGTGCAGAAACAAAGAGTTTTGTTGCGTGTGTTGTGACATATTCTCCACGATAATTGAAAAGTCATGGCAGTCAGATGAAATCCCTGGTGACTGGGAAAAGGGAAACATTGCACCCATTTTTAAAAAGGGTAGAAAGGAGGTCCCTGGGAACTATCAAAATGTCAGCCTCACCTCTGTGCCTGGGAAAATCATGGAACAGATCTTCCTAAAAGCTATTCTAAGGCACATGGAGGACAGGGAGGTGATTCAAGACAGCCAGCATGGCTTCTTCAGGGGCAAGTCCTGCCTTACCAACCTGGTGGCCTTCTATGATGGAGTCACTACATCAGTGGACAAGGAAAGAACTATGGATGTAATCTATCTGGACTTCTGTAAGGCCTTTGACCCAGTCCCCGCAACATCCTGCTCTCTAAATTGGAGAGATGGATTTGATGGGTGGACTATTTGGTGGATGAGGAACTGGCTGAATGGTCGAATGTAGGGGGTAGTGGTCAATGGCTCAATGTCCAGATGGAGATCGGTGACAAGTGGTGTCCCTCAGTGGTCTGTACTGGGACCAGTACTGTTTAATATCTTCATCAATGACATAGTGGGATAGAGCACACCCTCAGCAAGTTTGTGGATGAAACCAAACTGAGTGGTGTGGTTGACATGCCTGAGGGATGGGGTGCTATCCAGAGGGACTTGGACAGGCTTGAGAAGTGGGCCCATGTGAAACTCATGCAGTTAAACAAAGACAGGTGCAGCATCCTGCACCTGGGTCACAGCAATCCCAAGCACAGGCTGGGGGATGAAGGGATTGAGAACAGCCCTGCCAAGAAAGACTTGGGGGTACTGGTGGATGAAAAGCGGGACATGAGACGACAATGTGCACCTGCAGCCCAGAAAGCCAACCATATCCTGGGCTGCATCAAAATAAGCATGGCCAGCAGGTTGAGGGAGGTGATTCTGCCCCTCTACCTCGTTCTGGTGAGACCCCACCTGGAGTACTGTGTCCAGCTCTGGAGCCCCCAGCATAAGAAAAACATGGACTTGTTGGAGTGGGTCCAGAGGAGGGCCACAAAAATGATCAGAGGGCTGGAGCACCTCTCCTGTGAGGACAGGCTGAGAGAGTTGGGGTTGTTTGGCCTGGAGAAGAGAAGGCTCAGGGAGACCTTATTGCAGCCTTCCAGTACTTAAAGGGGGCTTATAAGAAAAATGGGGACAAACTTTTTGGCAGGGCTTGTTGTGATAGAACAAGGTGTAATGGTTTGAAACTAAAAGAGGAAAGATTTAGACTAGATATAAGGAAGAATTTTTTTACACTGAAGGTGGTGGAACACTGGAACAAGTTGCCCAGAGAGGTGGTAGATGCCTCATCCCTGGAAACATTTAAGGTCAGGTTGGATGGGGCTCTGAGCAACCTGGTCTAGCTGAAGATACCCCTGCTTATTGCGGGGGTGGAGGGGCATGGTAGGACTAGATGACCTTTAAAGGTGCCTTCCAACTATTCTATGCTTCTATGAGTCTATATTCTGTTTTATGTTTATCATCTTTAAACAGGATGATAATGATGTTCTATGATGCAGCACTAGGAACATGTACATAATCTGCAATATTTGTCTATACTGGCATCACCATTAAACTTAGGATATTAGCATGGTGATTTCTAGTAAATTTTACAGGACAGAGACAAATGGAAGAAAGTAATATCTGCAGGAAGGTTAGCTGCATGCTTACAATACAGCTGCACCAAGTTCCCATCCTTTCTGCTGTATTGATGTCTGGCATTTTCACTTTGCAGTGTCAGTGCACCCATTTTTGTCCTCGTAAGCCAGCTCTCTAGATGAACCATGTCTTCAGAACGCCAGTGTATTTTTTCACTCTAAGCATGCCATGAGTTTCCATGATCTCCATAAGCACCATGATAAAGCTCATTTGAAAATTATACCAGATATTCTGTATCGGTTATTCCTTGTTAAGTTGTGTCTTATTTTTTAGAACCAGGCAAAAAGCTTCTTGCTGAAGTTGCAGTATTAAGATTCTGAATTCCTGCTGAATTAGCTGTTTTTTTTTTTAACTGTACATACAAACTGGAGAAAGTTATGAAAACCTGAAAGGCTTTTTCAATATTTTCTAAGTAAAGTGTTTCATTTTTTCATTTTAAAAGGACAATCTGAGATTAAATTTAATCTAACTTTATTTTAACAGTTAACACCTTAATTTGGGGTAGACCTGAATTATAACAGTTTTTTCCCCCCTTTTTCACCTCAAGAACTGAAAACATTCATTCATTGCATAAATCTAACTCTGTTGTTACTGTGAAGAGCTCACCAGTCTTAAGCAGGTTTTAAGATACGGCCAGAACACTGCTAAGTGCAACTCAGCACATTTCTGCTGCCATAACTGGATTTCCAGAATGCCTTATCAAACTTGATACCATTAAAAGGGGTAGCTAGATAAGTCTTAGGTGGGGTGCCACTCTGGTTTCTTGTCCTGAGGTGTCCTCTTATAAATTGCATTCAGTCAACTAAGAAAATTGTTCATCTGACCACAGCTGTGGAGGCTGAGATGCAAGTTCTGGCAGAGTTCTTCAACTGCCAGTAAACTGAGACAGCAGCAAGCATTTTAAGCTGGGAAGATGACAAGAAAACAGAGTGGGAAGGTCTAGGTAGAAATTTCTCTCAAAAGCAGGTATAAACCTGTGAAAATGTAATTGAAAGTATTACAGTATTACTGTCTACTTAAAAAGCATCATATCAAGATCACACCCATATATAGATACAAATATATTTATTATTGTCCTAATGGCCTGTAGGATATTTGTAATATGAAAGTGCTTAAAGATAAGGTTAGAAAGCAATTGATAAGTAGGTTGTCACTGTCTTTTTTATTCACATGAGACATGCAGGTAGCATAACAGATCATTAGATGTGCATCCTGATTACAGTATTAGACAATATTACTGAAAATATTACTTATTTTAAAAATAGGAAATAAGTGGTTGTAGAAACAATTCTGAAGGCTAAGAAAATATTTCAAAACATGTGTCGTATCAGTTCTGAGAAATGGGTTCTGATTTGTGTGGTGGCAAATAAACATGTTTTTTTTAATAGGTCAGCTCATCTGGTTTTGTGCCAGGCTAAACAGTGAAAAGTGAGCAAACTGTTATTTCTTCAAATTAGAAGATTACCTTTGATTACACCAATGATTGCCACCTTGTAGAATACAGAGAAGTCCTGCTTCTGCAGCATCAAGTCTACTTGAGACACTTCTTCAGTCTGTCGTTGTATTGATAGACTCTGGACAGGCTGCTGAGATGAGAGAGTGGACATACACAGCAAGCAGGTGCTTGTGGTAGGACTTCTTACTACAAGTTGCAGGATTCCTCCAGTATTTGGTAGCTGTATTGTTGCGAAAGATGAAGAGCCAGGATTAGTCTTTCCCAGGCCTGAAAGAATCCCAAGATTTTTGGTTTGTTAATATTTCTTATGGCTTTCCTCTTTTATCCAAGGTTTTTCTTCTCTATTGTTCTAGAGATGGAGGCTATGAAACTTCTCCTCCTCTTGGAAAATACTGTGGTACAGACCTGCCTCCTGTTACAATCTCTCATGGTAACAAGCTGTGGATAAAGTTTGTCAGTGACATATTTGGCACAAGAAAGGGATTTTTGGCAGAGTGGGATGGTACATCAGCAGGTAAAATGACTGCATCAAGTATAAAACCATTTTACACATCTCATTTTTGATCTTTCATTTGTATTTAATTTCTCACCTTTTCCCCCACATCTTTTCTGCTTTCCATCTTCTAAAATTTGTCTGCTAATTGTATAGCAACATATATTCAGGTTGTTAAGATCAAGGATACAACTTTCTTGATCCTTGGGCTTTCTTTTTCTTCACTGGGAAGGATATACTATTCCCTAGATATAATGTAGCATCAACTTTCTTGTGTGTTTAGGAAAGCAGTAACCAAGAATTTAATGGAGAGGTTTATACTTGAAGATTAACTATCTATCAAGAGCACTCTTCAAATTAGATGATAGTTAATATTTCTAGGTGCTATGTGTTCTCTTCTGCTCTACAACACTGTTGGCTAAATGCAGATTTTTGGGGCGTGAAGATGTTCAGGGTGTGTGAAGGTCAGTAGAATGAACGTCACACATCATGTGTAATTCTCTGCTCTTCTAGGTGCTAAATGTTGGTTTTGTTTCTTTGCCATTTTCAGGGTGTGGTGGGACTTTGATGACAGCAACTGGTATCTTCATGTCTCCCAACTACCCTATGCCATATTACCACAATTCAGAGTGCTACTGGTTGCTCAGAGGAAGCCGAGGAACCCCATTCGAAATCCAGTTTGAACAGTTCCACCTAGAGTATCACCCAAAGTGCAACTTTGATTACCTTGCGGTATGTACCCTGTGATGCTTTGCTCTGTAGGAGGCAGCTGAGTATGATGAGTACACAGGCAAGGAAAAACACATGGTTCTGGTCTTCAAATATTTGTAAGTGAATAGAGCCAGAATAGGAAGACTCCATGCTGGCACGGTGCCTTCATATCGTGGAGCAGTGGGAGGTAAGGCAGCAGTGTCTGTGTAGCTGCTGGTAAGAAAAGCATTTATGTCTAGATAGAAACGCCACTGAAACAAGAATCTGTCTATATCTTTGTATCTTTGCTGTGTTTTGGACCAAGCCCTTATTACGCTCTCTTAGCAAATTACAAGGAAAAAGGCACAACAGTGTCAATAACCCTAATGTTAATCCCAAATTTCATATTTGAACTGTTGCATAAATTATTTGAATATTTTTAATAGAGTTGAAATGTAGTGCAGTTTTCCCCTCCTGGTGAGTAAACCCCTCAAAACCCACCAGTATTCAGTTACTGTCTTCCTGTTTTTCCACCGATTTGCTTGTTTCTGAAATGCCTGTCAGGCTTCCTCTGAGCGGAAACAGAATTTAACCTCTTGTATACCCAGTAACCGTTCCCTAAGCAGACATTTTTCAGGGGGAAATTACTTGAATTTGTAATGCCATCAGCTTTATTAATTTTTTTATTTTTTTTTTAAGGTATATGATGGCAACAGCAGTAATGCTAAACAGCTAGGTAAATTTTGTGGGAATCAGATACCAGAACCCATCCGTTCCAGTGGAGACAGCATGTATGTAAAACTAAGGACAGATGGCAGTCTGCGAGGTGGAGGGTTTTTAGCCAGATACAAACAGGGTAAGTATGTAAAAGATGATGATAAGAACATGTTTCTACAGTTTCAGCTTCTTCCTGAAACTGCTTCTTGCAGCTCATGGTCTTACCTATTCATGAGCAGAGGACAATGTATAGAGCATATTATTGACACAGATTCTCTAGTCTGCTACAGTCACAGAAGACAGAGCGCTAAAAAGTATCTGCCCATCTACTCGTGATGAAGATTATCTCCTCCCTAGAAGAAAGCTGGTGAGGTGGTTCTACTTCTATGACCTGCACCAGCGGCACTTACCACTACAAATTTACTCAGAATGGCTAGTGCTGGAAGTCCATAACAGGGTAGATAGATAAGACTGTTCTTGCTCTTCTGCTCACCCAGTCTCCTGAGTTTTTAACAGAGAAGGCAGAGAAAACAAGCTTCTCTGCTCTTCTAGCTGCCTGTGAGGCAGGATGGCAAAGGAGAAGTGAGTTACCCTCAGGCATCCTGGATCACTGTGGGTGTGCTTAGGATCATTCAGCCATTTTGAAATGAAACACTTCTAAAAGTTTCATTTTTTATATCTTCTGGTAAGGGTCACAAATTTCTTTCAAACATTGTTTTTGTAAAATAGTTCTACCCCAGAAATACCAGAATAATAACACTTGGAGAAAAATCCAAAAAGATACATGACAAACTATTTTGTTCCCAGTCATAACCTTGGATATCATTCTGGTGTTTATTTTTCTCCTTATACACTCCAGCATACATGGTTAAATGCACATTACAAGATTCAGAATTTCAGCACATACAAGATGATTTCCAAGCATCTTTGTGTACCTTAAATGTGACATGCCCAAGTCATAGAGGTTGCTGTAGGTTTATAGACATTAAGTTGTCCTTGGTTTCAACAATAATAAATGGATTACGAAAAAACAAAGCTATTCATCCACACATGGTGCATACAATAATTAGAAAAGAAGAATAATTATCCTTAAAGATATCACAGATTCAGCTACTGTGTACTTTTCAGACTGCAAAGTCAAGACGATATATCAGAAGAGGGTTCCCCCTGTTTCATTAATTAAACAGAAAGAGCACTTTCAAAGCACTCAGATATAGAACCTGAGCCATCAGATAATGTGATCTACATTTTACATTCATAATTAATTCCTGAAGATGCATCAGAGAAAGCTTTCAATGGCTTGCCCAAAAGCTAAAATTATTTAGGAAGCAGTGGTATAAAATAAGGATGCTTAGATGCCAGATGCATTTATGTGTACATGAAAGAAATGTAATGATGAATTGGAAACATTGCAAAGGAAAACATGGTATCGAATTAACATTCAAAGGCACCTTTCTGTCTGATATGTTTCTAATAAAATCCTGATGGCAGGGGGTAGCAGCTTTTACCCATCTTGCATTCTTCAAAATCCGTTTTGTGCTCTTCATCCTGTCCTTTCAAACAGTTGTATGCTTCAGTGTAGCTTTGCAGGCAAGCTCCACTCCACCCGACCCTGACCTTCAGCTGCATCCTGAGCATTTTGAAGTCCTAAAAACACAGACCTCTGTAAATGATTCGCAAAGAATCAAAAAAATTTGCAGGAGGTAGCTGTATTATCTGTAGTGACAGACAATAGAAGAGTTTTGCAAGTGAATCTCAGCTATTTCTGCTCTTCAAACACTGCAGATATGCTGTATAAAGCAAACAGCCTGTTCTGCTCCCTGCCTTCTGCCCATTTCTTCTCTGTGCATTGCACTGGTCTGCTCCCAATCCAGAGCAGGCTGGGCAATCCCCAAGAGATTGCCCACATCTCTATCTTTAGTGAAAGTTGGATATAGGAAAATGAGACTCACTGACTTAATGCCATTATTGTAATTTCACTCTCAATCTAGTTTAATTTCTTTTTAATTTTCGCTGCACTTCAAGGAAAGCTCTCATTATTCCATATGCTAGGATTTTACTGGATGACTCAAAAGGAAAATCATGGCTCCTTTTTAAAGAATATAAAGAATTTCATGGTCACTTCAAGTTCCTGGAGCTAGAAAATCCAATAGTGTAGTGTACTTTCCATTTGTTGTTTTAGCCAGGGATTATTAATTTTTTTTTCCAGTTTGCTGAAATAAAGCCCTTTAATCCATTAGTCAACCTTTGTTGAGCACCCTCCCCAAATTGTTTTAAATGACAGGGCAAATTTCTGTTATTAGTTTAAAAAAAAAAGAGAAGAAAACGTGTTTGAGGAATAACCATGTATTTAGAATTAAAGAAAACTGCCAAAAAATATATATGTACTACCTATACTGATGAGTTGGCAAGTATCAGAGAAGAAGGACATAATAGAGCTGAAGGATTCAAGTTTGGAAAGTCTGGATTCTGTTTGCAGCATATGCACTATGTTCTCCAATAGGTCACAATTCTCTTTCGCACGATTTCTTTAATCTGTGAAATACAAATATGTCTCACCTTGTTAATGCTATCAGTAACTTCAATTAGTATTTTTTGAAATACTGGATTAATAAGCACTGCACAAATATAATTTATTACCACTTTTTTTCAGTTTGCCACGAAGTACTGACTGTTAATCGTAGCCATGGCATATTGGAAAGTTTAAATTATCCAAATAATTACCCATTAAATGAGCACTGCAACTGGACCATCCAAACTACAAAGGGGAACACGCTGAACTATAGCTTCACAGCCTTTGATATAGAAGATGGATCTGACTGTGACCGTGACTTCTTGAACGTATGTACCCAGATTCTAGAAACAAGAAAAATCAGGTCTTGCCCAATAAGGAAACACAATAAGGGTGCAGAAGACCAAGGGGAAATTTATCTTATCTAAATTTAGCCGTTAAAACTCATGTTTTGTCCCTATTTCCTCTGCGATCAGTAGGGTGCGAATCGTTGACAGAGAGCACTTCATCCTACCTTAAGACAATGTCTGCAATAGGGAGGATGAATCACTTTGCAGGTGCCTAGATTTCCTACAGAGAGTGGAGCCACCACCTTAGATTAGATGCCCTGGCTTTTATAGGTGAAGTGAGATGTTATCATTCCAGCTTCATGTAAAGAAGAAGAAATCCTGAGATTAGTAAATTGGTTGCAAAAAGACAATGAGCCCAATTGTATTCCTCCTGTTTTTATCTGAGAAGGAGTGGGGAATGTTTGAAAACTTTAAAATGTTGTTATTTCTACACTTTTAAAGGGAGAGTTGCTGTGTCTCCTGTTTATATTTTCCTTTTCATAATTAATCTGCTTCTTTAAAGGACTGAAAGAAACTGAATTTACCCAGAAACAAAATGAGAAATTGTTAGCCAAATAAAACCATGCAGTCAATCTAAAGCCAAGTACCCTTTATTTTCATAAAATTTCTAGGACAACAGAATAGATATTTTCTTTCTGTTTTGTACCTTGTACTGTGGGAAGTAAGGTATAGTCATGATTACTGCTATACTGAGGATTATAATCTCCTGCCTCCAATTTTGCTGTTTTACTGAACTAAGCCATCCTTCAGATTTCACCCTTGTACAGAATGCCAGCACATAGCCTCTGTGCTCCACTTTGGTTTTGCACAAGAGGAACTGAAATTTAGAGAAGTGTTAGAGAAGACTACTTGCAGCAAAGGAGAGAGATAAGGAATAGTGCCCACATTTTTGGGAATACTTACTTACACTGGGGTCTTTCAGAAGGTCCAGCAACAGGCCTGGTGATGGGCTAATCTGTTCCCCCTAGATGTCCTCCCTTGCTCCCTCTACCTCCTTACTATGCCAACTTTCACAGCTCAAAATTGGTAATAAATTGACAAAAGTAGTGTTCTTCCAGCTTTCTTCTCTTTGTGGCCAGGCATGGAAAGAAAGAATAGACATGTGAAGAAAATAAACAAGGGAGCACTGTATTGAGAACTAACTATTAAACCCTGGTTCATTTTGTGAGGAGGTTGAAAAGGAAACATTGGAGCCAAGTGGAGAGGCCAGTGCTAGTCTCAAGATGCTTAAGCCCTTGATCCATGAAAAGCAGGAGCCCTGCACACAGTAGCCAGCCAGTGAGAAGACTTGCCAGAAGACGCTATTCTAGACGTAAGTCAAAGCTGGAGGAACAGTGCCAGAGGCAAGGACCTGATCCAAAGCACTTAACAGAAATAAAACATATCAGAGGGAGTGAGGAGACAGGGAGCAGAAAAGTACTTGCACTCTTTTTTTTTAACAATTTTTCAGTGCTTCCAATCAAAGAAAATATCTACTGAAAGAGGTATAAAGAGGAAAATGCAAGGGAAAAACAGAATCGTGGAAATGTATTAAGGAGGCTATAATTTGCAGTTCATGTGACATTACTTATAAATCTTTCTCTAAATGCCATTAAGAAATACCACTTGGAAAAGATGTTCTCATTTGGTTGTTGCATGCTGCACAAATATGTGCCATAGTGTAAAAAAAGAGAACAAGGTTGAACCAGCTAGGCAACTGAATAGTGTTTGCTCCCACCCTGTGTCTTGCGAAAGGGGAGCATGTTGGCAAGGCTGTGAGCGCTCTGTGGTGTAGGGGAAAGGGGGAATAATCTGGAACAAGTGTGCAGTTCACTTTCTAAGCAGACTGCAGATATTTGGGACTTTTCTGTCTGAAATCCATGTGGAGTCTGACGCCACTGCAAATTGGAAAACAGTTTAACAAAAAACCCCCCGACTCATAGCTGTTCTGCTAAGATAAATTACTTTTCTGCCATATGCTAGTTTTGAGATTCTTTTATTGTGAAGAGGCATAAAAGGGGAAAGCTCTGATACCCTGGCTGAGTATAACACTGGGAAAACAGAGGTATAATCCTATTCACTATAGTGTGTGGACCATGTGCCAGAGCCCTTCACCATTTTCTTGGAGGAAATGGGAAACTGCTGCTCAGACAGTTTCCATGTAGCTGCACTCGCAAACCGGACTGGCCACTGGTGCTGATCAAGTGCTTTTTTTCCCATCTCCTTTTAGATTTGATGTCAGCAGGTCTCCCACCTCGGAACGTTGCAGCAGGTAGCAACACCCTACTTGTCGTCTTAGCTCTGTGGCAGCCCGAACAGTAGCAGCCTGGTGCTCTGTGGCTCATAGCAGATGGCAGGCTTGGTGACAATATTTGCTGCTGTTAGGTTGGATGAGATGATGATCACAGTTGTGGTGGTAGAGGGAGTATGGGAAAGTGATATGTGATGGAGAATGACAAGCTTAAATGTTGCAGAGGTGTTGTGGTAGAGAGCTGACCTGCCTGAGCAGAGTACAATCAAGAAATGGCAGTTGCAAAAAAACAAACAAACAAAAAAACCAACCCAAAACATAGCAGAGGTGCTTTTAAAAGTCAGTGAGAGAAACATGTGGACATGCTTTTATGACATTGCAAATGTCTCAAACCAGAGCTCTGATTTTTTGGAAATCTTTCTGAATTCTGAAGAAAAAAATCACGGTGCTTTTTGGGGTGGGGACAGCTTGACTGGGAAGGCTGCGTTCCTGAGTACTGCTGGACCTGGCCCGCTGGAGACTGTCATTTTGGTCCCAGTCTCCGTACTGGAAAAGGGCCTGTTCTTCAGCTTTGTATTTAAGTATGTCTTACGCTTCTGAGCCAAACCCATATATACTACACAAGAAGAATATTTTGCCTTGTGATTAATTCAGTCTGATATACACAGAATATATTAACTTGCTATTTGCTCCCTGGCTTAGTCCACATATGAGTCAGAAATTAAATACATGGAATAATGACAAAACCAAAAGTTTCTACGTACAGGTATTCCTAGTGGTTTTCAGTTACTAAAGATATTATCACCACTTAGGGCAAATAACTGTGTCAAAAATGGAACAAGGAAAAAGACAGTCAGATGTCCAAAGAATACAAGTAAGTGCAAGTACAGTGCGCGGCTGTCCCAGACTGAAATGCAGTCACAGCTGTACAATAAGTCAGCCATGTATTGCGTTACCTATTTCCTTTTCTCCTTTGATCATGGGATGCTTCTTGTGACCCAGACCGCCGTTTGCAGCAGCTGGCTGGTGTTACTCATAGTGAGCAGCATTCCCTCTCCGCAGGGAGCCTTGAGTGATTCTGACTCGGTCTGGCCTGGGCAGGGCCTGTAGATCCACCACTTTAGCACATACAACTATTTCTACCTGTGTCAAGTAGGAAGGAAAAAGCCTTGTTCCTCTAACTTGGTGACAATTTTCTGCCCCTGTGCATCAGTGCCAGAAATTGAGAAGGGGCAGTGTGGGAGGGAGGCAAAACTGCAGTTCTTTATGATGTCAGTCTGTAGCACAAATCTCATATGAGCACTTTCTCAACACATGAGCAGTGTGCAGTGTTTCATGGCCTGTCAGGGGATGTTGGCTCATAGCTGGTAATGCTCACAGGATGTGTGACATTTTGGAAGGGGTTTTACAGTGAAGTTTCAAGAATATGAGATTAATTGCTTCTGATAAAGAAGATGTGTACAGAAGTGGCAATGATAGGCATACCAAATAACAAACTTTTTCTAGTGATGCTGCACTAGCTGTAATTAGATTGGATGGTCTTTAAATTATATTGCGTGCTGTGGCTTGGCTTAATAACCTAACATTAGTCTTTCAAGAGGAGTCATCAGGCTGTAGCCAGTGAGATATTGCAGACAATGACATAGAAATGTCATTCCTTCCTCTACATTCACCAGATTATTAGCTGAACAAGCATATATTTAACTCCCCATCTTTATTGATGAATTACCTTCTTATTTAGTATGACAGAACATAATCTCCACAGAGGCAAAGCTATTTTATAAGGAGTATGTCGTGTTATTGCCCTGAAGATCAGAGTCTTGTAGTAGGACTGATATTTACTCCTTTCTTATCCAAGAAAAATATTATTTGAAAACCACTAATCTTTCTGTCCTTCAGTGACAATATCCCTCTATTTTCTTCTGCTGAGAAAGGAAAACCATCCCTTGAAGACCAGTCTGTTTAGCATCTGCTTTTAATAAGAACAGGGAAGACTTTGCCCAGCCTTTTGCAAGATGCCACCAGCCTGATAAGCAGATAGTAAAATTGTGTCCTGCAGCAAGATAAGTTTCAGAGCTCTCTGTTTGAGTCTCACCCCTTTGGTCTGTGCAGCACATCAGCAAGGATGGAATTATCACTGGATTCATGCAAAAGAACGTCTTATGGGGACAAATGACTGCCTGATAACAACAATATCCTTCCTTCTGCTGCAGGGCAGGACAGAGTTCGTCTTTGGAATAAGGCGCTTCCTTGCTTGCTTAATGGCAGTGTACTTAAGCAGTCCAGACTCTTTCAGCAATTAGGCAATTAGGTGGTTAAAATACCATTGCACCCTTATATGTGGATAATATCAAATGAGTACAGTAAATAATATGGCATCTGCTCCTGAGAACTGTTTCATGTCCTTCTGGTGGTAACAGGATATGTCCCCTTTTTTTTCTTTTTTAAACCACAGTAGCATTCCAGGGATGTGCCATAATATCCTTTTTCTCCATCTGGGAATACTGCGTTAGATAATTGTTGCTTGTGCTCAGCTGGTCATCCTCTTTTTTTATTAGTGTATCATAGGAGAAAAAAAAAAGCTTACCCTGTTTCTAATTTTACTCTCTTCTGTACTTGTAATTAGTAAATACGCTTAAAACATATTAGGAGATTAATATTATTACAATTATTTATAAGTATGTCTTTTTAAAGTGCAGCAGGAATTCTTCAAGCACAGAGAATGGCTTTGTTTATGACCATGCATTGATTTACAAAATGTCCCCGGTAGTACATCACCCTGGGGAAGAAGATGATATATTAAATATTCCCATCCAGGTTCTGCACACAGACATCACATTACAGCCTGCTGGCCAGACTGCACTGGTATCCATTAACGTATTACCATGCAAGCTGGCAGCACGCCAGCCCATCCCTGAATTCCTTCAGGGGTTTATGGGCCTCCACAAGAAGTCCTTCAGTGTAAGACTGTAAGGATAAAAGCGACTATTCTGCTTGGGTTTCTGTGGCAGGCCTCACCATTGGTACACAAGGAAATATTAGACTTTGCACAGATTTTCAATGAGAGATCTGGATACTCAGAAGGAAGAGTGTCGGGCCAAAAAGCGCCCACCCTACACAAGAATGGCTCAGGGCTCAGAGTTTTGTTTTCCCAATTGCCTACATTGCCAGAATTGAAGTACACTTTGGCTTTGCTGTTCGAAAGGTTACTTAGAAGCAGACTTACAAATGCACATAAAAACTCACACCCCTCAAGACAGCTAAATGATGATCTCTAGAGGTCCCTTCCAACTCTGAAAATTCCATGATTCCATGAAAGGGTTGCATGGTGCCCACAGAAATCTCGGATGACAAGAAGCACGAGTGAAGCCAACACAGACTCTGCTCTTAGACTCACAAAATGACTCAGACCTTCATGGACTCAATGTTTTCCACACCCTGACAGCTCAGAGCAATGTGACTTTGCCTGTACCTCCAGGAAAAAGCACTGTACAATGAAATGACTGTGAAATAATACCATACGGTGGTAGTGTGCATGCCACTTGTTGAGGAAAGGGCATTTGGAAGTCATCTAGTTGCAGATGGATTCTTCTCTCCTCTGTTCTTCTTCTGTATTCCAAATTTTGCTGGAAAGCCTGCCCAGCATCGGTGAGACTGTATATGCAAAGAAGTGGCTTATCCCACTCAGCACAAGCGTCTCAATACAAAATTACATGGTGGCTGGAGAAACCCCATCTGAATTGGTCAAAGCTTCCCCTTATCAAAGGGGAACCCCCAGATGACTCAGAGAAAACCACGCCAGACTTTGAGAAAGGTCTTGTCCCTCCCCTCCCCATTGTTTCCATAAGCAGGCGGTTTTGCTTTCCTGAAAGCTTAAGCAGCAGGAATATTTCCCTTTTGTCCCATCTTCATTTGCCGAGACCAAGCTGCAGCCCTCCTCCATTGCCATAGTTATTCATGATGCAAATTTTCTCAAGTGTGGGGATTCCCAGAGAGGATCCTGGCCCCTGACGGTGTCAGTGTGATGTTGCTTACACTGGCAGTTTGGTTCATCTGGGCTGGCAAAGCACGTGAGGAGCAGCACTCAGCCCTGCACGCCAGCCAGCAGCACTGCGAACTGCTCAGAGCAGCCTGGGCTTTTCAGAGCAGGCACCCCTTCTCCATCCCCCTCTCCGATTGCTGTGTCCCTAGGCACAGCCCCGTCTCTTTGTAAGGAGCTTTTCCCACAGTAGCAGCATTCTGCTGAAGAGTAACGTTGGAAATATTATTGTCCCAAGCTCAAAAGCAGTCCTGCTCCCTCCACCATGCGTGGATTCTCGCTGCAGAGGAACTGCCCCAATTTCTGACACACTGAGGAAAGCAGGCACTCTACCAAAATAGCCACAGCCTTGTGACCAGGCATGTGTGATCCCACTGCCACAAGGGTGTGGATCCCCAAGCAGCCCCTTGGTCAGCAAAGACAAGAGAGACACTTCAGGGTCCCCTTTGGATGCTGGCCATGACAGCAAACCTCTGCCTGTACCTCAGGGAGAGGCACCCGGTCAGGAACAGGACACTGGGGCAGCCTGGGTTTGCCTTGGGCAATGGAGCCATGATTTGACGTCAAAGCGCCCCGAGTGGTTAGCAGAAAGGCAGGCTTTTCAAACGCGTTCCTGCGGTGGACTACCTTGCTTTCAGTTCAGCCTGCTCCATCTAGTACGCAGGGCTGCCCTGTTGCAGGTGGGCTGAGACTTTCTCTATCCAGACAGCGCGGCTGTTTTCCTAGTACAGGCTTGGGGATGTAAAATATCATGCTGAACAAATAAGGTTTTGAGTGCAGGTCTTGGGGCTGACCAACTAAGTGGATGTCACCAGGCATTCCTTTCTTAAAGAGCAGTTGTTGCCTACTCTGATGTCTAAGACAATTTTAAAATTTCATCCAAAGATACACCCTGCATTTCTTCCATTCTTATAATAAATCCAGAGCTTTGCTAAAGAAAATATATTATTTTTATATCATTTGCAGAAATAAACCTTTCCTAGTGTCGTGGTTTGGGATGAGCAGATTTGCCTGTACTTAGAAATCCTTGTTTCTTTGAGAAATTAGTAAGTGGTAATGTAATGTAAGAGATCAAAAATTCTTTTGAAAAAATATCACTGCAGTCCAACGTGGAATTTAACTTTGCTCGAAACTTTCAAAGGGCTCTGAGTATTTGAGGCTCAGTCTACAAGACAAAATGTAGACTCAGGTACAACTCTTACTATTAAAAAAATAGACATTTATATATTTCCATATGTTAGATAAATCCCAGCGAGATTAATCAGCATGCCTATATGTCTAGTGATGCACAATGTCAAACTCCATTGTACTGTGGAATAAAATGGTTAATTAGTGAATGCATGTCATTGTGCGGAGACAAGAAAGTTGCCTGTGGTGGTCAGAGCAAGGTTTTTTATCAAAGGTCATCTAGGGCATAAACATATTTAAATAATCATATTAGAACATTATTTAGAATGAGTTCTTCAGAAGGGCTTTTTTCTAGTGGCAATTGCAAACACTTCTCATCGTGCAAGCACAGACATAACCTTATTTTGTCCTCCTGTTTGTGCAGAAATAATAAGGCTCCACACAGTAAATCACTCAAAGTCTTAAGCTGCCTTTGTTTCTATGAACTATGTCACTGTGGTGCTAAGCTAGCGCCATGTGCCACATCCTGGAGCTTTAGTTTGTTTGGTTTTTTCTCTGGCTGACAGACCTGCACATTCCTGGACTTGCACTCTAGTTCTTCTAAAAAGAAATGTGTTGCTTGGAAATGGATTATTTTTATTTGAGTTAATTCTTGCTTTAACAATTAATGGTGATCTCACTTTGGAGATCATTCCGTTGCTTGGATTATGATTATATTGTCTGGGTTTTGCTTCATTTTGTTTTCTGGTAACATATTTGTTGCGATGTCATCAGAATTTCCTTTTCAAAAAATGACCTGCTCAGGAAGAGCTGCTCAGATACCTCTAATGACTGCCTCTAGTGTTTAGATCAGTCCAAACAATCCCGTCAGGTTTCCCACTTCTGAGAGGAAAGGGATACTTCTCTGTGTCAGGATAGCTCTTCGAGGATGTCCCAGAGGCTCTGGCAATGGGTGGGGCACTCACAGTTACGCTGGTCTGGTCCACGGCACAACCTCCTTTGCTGAATTCTGCAAGTACAGCCCAGGGCTGTTGCTGCTGGTCCCTGTGAAAAGGCTTTCAGGCTGCAAACAATTTGTTTCAGGACTCAAATTGAGACAATTATTGATATAATTAGTCATAATTTTTAATGAATTAATGACATCTGATAATAGAATTATTTACAGTACAATAGAATGAGAACTGTCAGTATTCATAGGATGCATTTTCCCCTCATATGAAACTGACAGTTTGTCTTTGAAGACTCCATCATCTCTGGATTGAGACGATGTGTTGTGCCTAACTAGTACGTGAGCAGCTTTTTTCCAGAGCAGATTAGGCTGGGGGGTTTCCTTTATAATGATTTTCCTGATGAAAAAACATGCCTTATTACAGAAATAAAGTTCTCCAAGAGAAAATGGAAATTTTGCCCAAAAAAAGAGATCAGTTTTCTGCCAGAAAAACCGAACAGATGGAGTCCCACTACCTGCCTGGAAGCTCCTGCCCATCTCACTTTGCAAGAAGGAATAAACTTGATCAGGCATTCGGCTAGAAAAATGTCCCTGCTACGAGTACACCCAAACAGAACACGTTCAAAGTTTCTTTCCTCCCATTTCTTTGAGATCTTTGTTTCTTTCCATGCAGCAGAAACTCCATTTTCCAGTCAGCTCCATCCTTGAGCCCTTGCTCCACTTCTGGCAATGAGCTTCTCTGTGACACAGGTCATGCTGCTTTGCTTTGCTCCTCCAAAGAGAGGTGAACAACTGGGGCCTCCAGAGCGTCATTACTGGTGTCAGTGATATATTTCCAGGCTGGAGAGTCAGAAAAGCCAAAATGTAATACTGATGACCACGGTGTCTCCTCTGGGAGAGTTGCCTAAGCCAAGCCCTTCCTGCAGCCTTGGCTAGCCCTGCTGTCCCGGCCCCACTCCAATGTCCAGCAGATAGTTTTCAGTTGCCACTTTGCTGCAGGGCAGTCCCACAGCTTGATTCACCACTTAGAGAGCTAGTACCTCCCCTTCTTACTTTTGTGTCAGCCTATACGCTTGCTCCTAGGCAGCCTGATAAGGAGTTTCTCCTAACAGTTACTGAGCTCATGCCTAATAACTCGCCTGGACATACCACATCCCCTGGGCCCGGTGCCGGGGTGCAGGCTGATGAAATGGAGCACTCTGGGTGCTGCTGGGTAATTGCTTTGGTTAAAGAGGTAGGGGCTAAGGATCTGAACATGTGATGCAGCTGTTTGCATATTTTGCCTGTTGGATTGTCTGCCAAAATCATTACGAAGCCCTTGGATATTCTGATGGAGGCTAAAAGGTCTGAACAAATAAATAAATTGCAAACCAAATATCTACACAGAAAAGGAGCAAGCACTTTCTTCCCAATGAGGAGCTGTGAGGAAACCCAATCCCCAGTTCCTAGAGTAAGTGTGGTACCAGAGTGGCTAATAAACTGCCCCAAAATTAAATTGTCTTGCACAGACCACCGGAGTACCTTGCTTCATATAGCCCAGGGAAGAACCTTCCCTTGATGTGCATCGGTTTAGGATAGCACAGCTGACAAAGCAGGCCCTTAAATGAGAAATACTATCTCAGAGATCAGAAGAGAAATTGTGGCTCATGAGATCTGCGTTCAGCTTCAGTTTCACTTGCCTGTATTTGTGTGAGAGCAAAATGTGGTTTGAGAAGTTCAAAATGCCCTGTGAAAACACACAGCTGTTCCCTTCATTTAGAAGTGAAAGACAGCTTGAAATTCTAGCAGTCGCGGTTCTGCCTCTCTCAATGAGTTACAGCTGGCCAGGCACTCGAATTTCCTGCAAAACTCCACTGTGAACCAAGACCCACGGGGCAGTGCGGCATGAAGGGATTGCCATAGTAACCATTCTTTGTGTCTTGAAAAACTGACGAACTGTTTTCAGAGGAAATTACATAGAAATGTGACATTTGCTGTCTTAAATAAAAATAACACTCCCTTAATGAATCAAAGTTGCAGGAGACTCATGAAGGTTGGTTTTTTTTGTTTGGATTTGAAAGTTTCTGGGTATGATCTAGTCTGTTGTTCATTAGAATGGTTTTTCACTTGTAACTCCTAAAGATAATGGCTGATCGTTGAATATATATCTTAATATAGTTTTTGTTTCTGTTCAGAGCACAGATTCATGATCTCCACATTGATTCATTATTTGCCATTCATATTTTTTCTGGTGTAAGATTTCCATGGCTTGAAGCCACAGAAATATGAGTAGTATATACCACAAAGCTGTCAAAGGAAGTAGTACTATTAAAAAATCTAATTGGATCTGACTTGATTTCATTTTGCTGAACTTAAGCCATAAAAGAATGTGTAAAGCTCTCAGCCTGGCTTGGAGGAGGGTCATAACTATAATGCTGGGCATGGGACATCCCATCTGTCTGTCAGGCGGTCCTTCAAGCTTTGCATTTGGAAAGAATACAGATGGATGTTCAACTTCTAACATCTAATCTTTACGACAATTTCATGTGTATTATCAACCACATCTGATCAAGGCTTTGCAAGAATTAGTAGCAATGGGTCTGCAATTAGAAACTTTCAAGCTTTTCTGATCTCACCTAGAGAAATCATACCAAATGGAGTGATAGTTCTCAAGTTCCAATACACTTCTCATGCTCTGAGCCTTTCATTGCATTAGAAGATTGAAACCAAAAAGATTCATTGTCACCAGCCATAAAATAGGCCATGGAATATTACCATAGAATTATTCCTGCAATTTTCCCCTAACTCTGGCTGAACTACATCCATTTTTTTTTTTTTTAATTAAAAAAAGACATGCAAACTAGACTGTCTGCTTGAGGATTTGAAACCATTTGAGTAGATTTCTTGGCCCCAACTATGTCTTAAATCAACAGTGAGATTTCTGAAGGTTCTACAAGACCAACATCTTGAACAGAAAAGCTGAGGGTTTAATTACTCATTCCCATATGTGCGTCTGCTAGAAAATGTGTGCAAAAATTAGTAGCTAGGATGGTTAATCAATATTTACTGTAATATCATACTTTCATACTATGGATATTGAGTGTAGGAGAATTCTTAGTGGAATAAGAGATATTTGGAAAAGAGATTTGAATGGAGAGCAAAGATAAATAAACCTTGGCTGTTTTTCTAGAGATCATAGATTTGATTCTTTGCATGGAGTGAACTTCACGGTGATGGCTTCAGAACAGAGAAAAGTTTTTGTTGAGATTCTGAAAGGAGGCATGCCAAAAATTCACAATGAGAATGTTCAGACATGGTTTCTGTGCCAGTAATTTGCTGGGTTGTGTTAGGAAGATGTGCTCTGTGAGACAGAAGATCAGATGAACTGTGGCAAAGTGATAAAAAAGCACAAGGGTTGCTGTTTTTCTAAACTTTAAGAATCATAGTAACAAAAGTAGAAATAATAAAGCAACTCCTGACTTGACAACAACTGGCAATCTGATATCATAAGTCAAAGGCAATTTAGCTAAAATGTCTAATTTTTACTGATTTTGCAAAAATTATTCACCTCACCCCTGAAAACTGACATGGAGCATTGGGATATTTGGTGAGCAACATAGATGCATATTCAGTGTGATTTAATGTATTTGAAAAAAATCACAAAAATAGGACTTGAAAGACTCTTTAAACCTGTTTGGAGACAAATAATGTACAGAGGCTTAAAATGTCTAAGCATTCACTATCACCCTATCAAAATATATTTTTTTTTGTTTTAAATGTGAGTATATGACTAACTACAGACTTCAAGATTTAAATACACAAATATTTCCTTAGCATTTTATTTGTGGGTTGTTTGTTTGGTTTTTTGTTTTTTATTATTTTTTTAGAGTGATGATGTTTTAAGAGTGAGTCGGAGGATTTCTCACCTTTATTTGGGGAACAGAAAGATTTTCAGTCTGGCTACATCTGCCAACTACAGACTGTCAAAATACCATCACGTAGAATATGACACATAGAATACGAGGAGATCAAACATAAAGTGCTTCTAAGTACAAAAGTTCAGAAAGCATGACTCAGTCCACTTCTCCAAAGCAGGAGACTAGCATAAGATCATGAAACAATAAACAAGCAAATGTGAAGTTTGCCTTGTGTTTTTTGAGTTTTTACTTTGCTTTTAGTTTTCAACTTGTCCTCACTACTCTGGGAGGCCCTCGTGATGCTGACTGCTTGGTTTTCTCCATCACAAGCTCAGTTAGTCCTGAAATCACCTGAATGCAGTCTTAAAGAAATGAAGATGTAAACAGACTTGTCACCAAGGGGTTTGAAGGCACTGATCAGCTAAGATGCACGGTCAAATCAGAACCATGACATCCTTTTTTTCTTTCATTTCATTGCCATTTGCCCTTTATCTTCTTCCTCAGCAACCACCAACACACACCAAAACAGAAACAGCAAAACCTTCCTCCTGTACACAGTGTGCAGCCAGGTTTAAAGAACATATTGCAGTTATACTTGCTCATTATTTCATCCAAATCTTTCCACACTCGCCAGAATGCGTATTGCTGTGCAAAGGTGGCCCATGTGAGAAGTCTCACTGCTTTTTCTTTGACATCCTTCACAAAACATTTAAGAATTGGGGAGCTGCTTTTTACTCACTGGGATATTTTTTGTTTCATTTCAGCTCTATGATGGGCCTGGTGTGCAATCCAACCTGATAGGCACTTTCTGTGGACAGTCTCTTCCGCTGGCAGGGAGCACTACCGGGACCAGCCTTCATGTGGTGTTTTATTCTGATGGACTGAACACTAGAAGGGGGTTCCAGATGCTGTGGCATGTTAATGGTAAGTTAACCAGGTTTCCTCTGGGAAGGTATGTTTCCTTCTTCCCTGTATGTGTAATGGCATCCCAGCTTATGCCACTCTATGTCAGCTAGGTAGAAATAACCCATTACAGCTCTAAAAAAGTTGCATTTCGACATAATTCTTCAAATACTTTCCCAGTGGATGTTTCTGCACATGCACACCTTTGAAGATCATTTCATCAGAGACTGAGAGCTGTTGTGAAATATACTTTCATTTGCAGGAGCAGGCATGGAGATGGGGGGCATCTGATGAATTTCTGTACTGACCAGGAGATATTTGCTATTAGGGGAATCGTAGGTGGCTTTCTAACGGGAAACGCTCAGCCCTCAGTTTGCCCCATTCCTATAGACTTGTGTTTTCTGTGCAGGCTTCTCTCTAGTTTTCTTTAGTGGTGCTTGTTTTGTTGGGTTGTGCATTCACTTCCAGCTGCCCCCCGCCCCCCTTCTCTGCATGAAATAACAGTGGCCAGGATGTGCTTTGGGTGTTTTTTCTCTTGTTCTTGCATGTCACGAAGACTGTCACAGGCCTCATTAAATAGGCAAGCATACACGCCAATTATAAATAAATCTGTTAATGACTGTACAACTGCAAACTACGTTTGTAGTTTCTTCATAAGTGAGGCTACAAATGCAACTTTTTCACTCTGCTTATTTAGCTGCAATATTGGACTGTAATAAGATTAAATTGTGTGCCATTGTACATCCCATCAAAGAGGGTCCAACCTTGAAAATAATTAAATCGCCACAGTTGTCCTGCTTGTCTAATCAGTTCACACCATTCAGCTTTGACAGCATTGTAAAGCAGCTGAAGTCGGCCGCAGAGGCCCCACCATGGGTTGCTGAGGTGTATGGCATGCTATACATTGTTTGAATAGGAGCTCCTCTGCACTGCCCCAGACTGATGGCTTTTGCGGGCTCACGAAGGGCTCTCATCGACTAGACAGTGGTGTTTTTCATTCAGCGGAGGTCAAGGAGCATTTCTGGGCAAAGGAGGGACATATGCGGGAGGAGTGAGATGTGTGGCAGAAGCCAGCAGGGGAAGAGCTGCAGCACAAAGGTACGTTCTTGTGCTTCGAGGTGATGTCATTCTGGGACTGCACAAAAGAAGAAAAAGTGGAGGCTTTTATGTACAACCAGATGACATCAGCTCCATACAGTAGCCATGGTGCTGGGTTAACTTGCTTTTCTAAAGCTCTCAAAGCTTTCCAGAATCTGCCTGCGTGGTAAGCTCTCTTGCGCTTTCCCTCCACGTCTCCCCCCAGAGCATTTCCCGGACTCTCCAGCCCTCTCCCATCCCCCTGCACTCCTTTTTGCACTGACGCAAACTTCTGTGTCAGCCAGCACTGCCCCAAACTTCTGTGTCTGCCAGCACTGCCCCACTGTTAGTGTCTGGACACTAAACTGCAGCCTAACACTGTACAGGGCCGAGACTGCTAATGTGGGCCTGTGCAGCAGAGCAGGATCTGTGGGTTCAGATAGGGCTTGTTCCTAAGGAATGCCATTGCTGGCTCAGAACATCACAGCTGCTACTCCTGACAGCCTGTAATATGAGTGCAAGTCCCTTCAGAGCTGCCCACAGTAATCTTCTTTTTGTTCATTGCAGGCACTTCCGTTTTTTCTCAATTGGTGTCACGCACAAATATGGGTATTCCTCTTACCCTTGGTGGCTACGTTGTCTGGGTATATACCATTGCCCTAGGCTGGATAAAATTAGATATGTTCCTGTGGTCGGGGTGCTATGTTTACTTCTCCCTTCTGAAAATCTTCCAAATACACAAAAAAAATCTCTGTGGAGAAAGTCCCTTAGCCTAGGGGAACTCATCAGGAGATGCAGCTTTGAGTTGGGTATTTCAGAGTAAAGCATTCAAAGTTCCTTCTTCTCTGAGGGCAAATCCCTAAGAGAATCTAAACCTGGATCTAGTAACATCTCACCTGATGAGAAAATAACAAGGCTATATATATTGCTGAGATAAGAGCTTTTACTTCTGCTCAAGTGACAAATGTGTGCTCTAGAGTTCAAGTGGCTGTGAACTATTTCTCAGGCTGTCCATGTGCTCCTTAACTGGCAGTTGTGAAGCATCTATGAGACATATATCAAGGACATTCACATGCTTTGGTGATAAAAGAGGTCAGCACTTATATTTGCCACCACGTGCCTGATACAGTTCATTTCAGACACGCTTTCCAGCAGCTTTGCTTATGGTTATGAGGTGATCGCAAAAAGCCAAAAGCTTACCTCGTTGATAACTGGCATGAGGAGCCACTGCTGCCACACACAACACAAATTTTAAGTGTTTTGATTTGAAACATTTCATCTGATCTTTCCAGTTGCTGAGCCACTGCTTTTCAGTTGCCGAGTTGCTGAGCTGTGTTGCTGAAGGAAACCCAGTCTTTAGGCTTTTCCGAAGACAGAATTAGTAACTGATCTTAGAAGAATGCTGTTATTTATGCTTAAAAGTGTCCTATGTAATTTTAACTTGTATGGAAAGCTGAAGTGCAAATAATTCAATTTAAAAGTGGTTTTAGTTCTGAAATAACACTGTTCATTTAAGGGGCTTTCATTGAGGAGGCTGGATTTAGAATTGATTTTGCGAAATCACTGTTTTCTTCTGAAGCCGAGGCCTCAGGAGGCTTACTGATCAAGAGGAAAGCTTGAATCTGCAAGGTGCTCATTCCACTTCTGCTCTTTGTTAGGAAACTTAATACAGGCAAATACATTTTGGGGCATATATTGGCCCTTTGAGAAAGAACAAACTCTTGGTAACCGTCTGGATGTTGCAAAGATGGCATGCCAATTGAATCGCTTTCCTTAAAAAAGAATAAAACAGGAGGCCAAAAGGGCAAAGGTCTCTCAGTGCAAAATTACACCAGCGACAACTGCCACTATCTGAGAAGACACATATTTCCTAGACTCGTCACTTACCTTATTAAGCAATCTGCATGTAGGAGCTGACTGCTTTATATGTATATCTGCATTTCATTGGAAGCTTACTCATTACGCTGCTTGATTGTCAGTAGAGCTTATAAATTCAAATGGCTCTTAGCATAGTCAAAATTTGCACCTGGTGTTCCGTTTTCTGTGACACAATAATTCCCCCTTTAAAAAAGAAGCAAAGAACACTGTTGAGAAAATAATTATGTAGCCCCAAAGTATTGTATTGCTCTTTTCCTTCACCATCATCTTCTTTCTGTTGGGTTTCCCTAAGAAACCATGACTGATGGACAGGATGTGGAGAAAGCCCACTTGGTTCATGAGAAGATAAATTTTCATTACGCTGGGTCTGTGTTTTCAGAAGATGAAAACTATTAAAAGGCATACAATAACTACAGACTGAGTTTTTCAGTATATGTGTCAGGTAAAATGTGAAATAGTTTGTTAGTTCTTCAGGGAAGCATAACAGAAACAGAGATTAGATTAAAATGCAGAAGCCGTTCAAGGCAGACATTTCCCAGGCATCCGTTAGGATTGCTGGAGAGAATATTGCATTGCAGGTCAATGAGGGAGCTGAGGCCCAGATTTCCTAAGCCTGAATCATAGCTCTGTTGTTGATTTCTTGTGCAGCCTTTGACAAATTGCCATTTGTTCAGTTTTCAAAAATGACTATTCCTTTTCAGTGTCTTTCTGTCACATTTAGTCTAAAGATGCACAAGGCCTGATCTTTTGAAGTCCTGAGCAGTTTGTTTGGGTTGTGGGTGCTACCATGTTCAGAGCTGGCTTTTTGTATTGCAGTCTGGCTGCTAAAAATATGGATATGTTCTCTGGGAGAGCTAAGGATGAATTTGTTTCTGTTTCTTCAGCAAGCTGGACCTCTCCTCAGCCCCCAAAGTAATCTACAAGAATAAGGGCGAAAATTTTCTTAAAATGCTTGTTGTTGAACAGTTCAGTCAATGTCTGAGAGCTAGAAAATGGATTTTTTTTTAACATTGAACACTGGCAGCTGATATGGGAACTGTGGCCATTCAGTATCTTGAAGGATTCAGCTCCTGTTTTAATGCCTAAATTTGCCCTTATGTCTCTGGCTCCCAGTAGTTTATCTTTATTTATTATCCGTCTTACTGATTTCAAATAGGAACATGTTGAAGAAAATGCGAGAATTCAGGAGACTGATAAAACAATCATAATCAAAGGTACCGAATTGATTAACAAATTGTTAAGAAGAAGGAAAAAGAAAAAGAAAAAGCAGTTTATAATTCAATTTTTACTCTCTTGCATAAACCCTCATCGCAGAAATTATCTCACTGGCTCCATTGGATGATATTCTATGAACTGAACCTACTCAAGACAGCAAAAGATTTCAGAATCAAATCCGAGTTATACTTCATGCAAGTATTAGTGTAGTACAGGCAAATGTTCATACTACATGCTCCTTGAAGCTAGACGGTTAATGTTTACTGAAATATTTCACCACGAGCACAGCAAAGGGAACAACTCTGAATCCTGTAATTTCCCTAACTGTGATTTTACAGGAACAGTGCCAGTTCACTTTAAACTTTATGGAAGGGATTTTTCTAGCATGTGGCTAAAACATACCCATGGATAAATCTGAAAACCTTGCAAATAATAGAGGTTTCTGCAGATTACTACTTCTCTATTCAGCTATAATTATTTATGAGAATAGGGATTCTTCTTTGGTTAATGAACACCATCTGCTAACCAGACAGGCAGTAATATGGAAAGACGTCTATAAATCATCCCTTGCACAATCTTCAATGACTACTTAGATTTTAGCCAGAGAAAAGCAAAGACACCAAATACATGTTCCCTGAGCTTTCTATTTGTTGTCTGATTTCCTAGCAACTAACACCAGGTTAGGTAGTTGTTTTAAGCATTTTTCAAGGGAATTACAGGACCTTTACACTCCTGAAAGAGTATCTCCCCTTCCTTTTTTTTTTTCCTCAGTTTAACTGCTGGGATGAAATTTCCAAAATGACTGCAAGGAGGTCTGCGCAAACTGAGCATATGCTGTATGCAGTTCAGCTGCAAGAAACTTCTCCACAGTGCAGCTGTCTGTGTATCTGTACACATAGACCAAGATCATATATTTCTGTGCTGAGAAAAAGGTTTAAAGATGTTTCACTAGGAAGAGAATGGTTTCAGATTATTCACTATTATTTCAGTGAGAGCTGATGTCATGCAGCAATTTATAGGTTCTGCTTCCGCTTTTTTATTTACCTCTGAAGACCAAATCTTTTTTACTTTGTTGCCATAAACAGCACAAATTCCATTTGGTTGAATAGAAGCAAACTCTAATCTGATGTTTGCAGGCAAATGTAAACATTGGAAGAAGGTTTGTATTCATTTAATGGCGATGCCAGAGATGGAATAAGGTTAATTAGCTGAGATGATTACATCATCATTTAAACTTTTCCTATTTCAATATCTTAATAAAGTAGACAGGCTACTTTACTTTTCTATGGAAATTACTTTCCCGGTTATATCAAAGTGTACTTCTCAGCTTGCTCAAAAAATAGGAAGAGGATACAGTACACACAAATGCATGCTTCAAAAGAACAGCACTAACATTTGTCCTTTTTTTTTTCCTTTTAAATGCAAAATCCATACATATATTCACGTATATACATATATGTATATAAATAAATATGCATCTGCATCTGCATCTACATCTACATCCAATCAAAGAAAGGGATAATACTACAAGAATTTTGTGGCTAATGAAAATGGGGGAGGCACTGAATAAATCAGGGATCAAATTCTAAATTCACCTTTTTAAAATATCCAAGACAAAAAGTTTGTAAATAGTAAGGACCCATAACGTCCCAGGAACCATAATATAAGCTGCAAAGTTGGTGAATCAAAGGTTGCTTCTCATTTTGAAACAGTATTCCTGGACATTTTTATTTTCATTTTTTTTTAATTTCGAAGGCTGGGCAAATTTTTCACATAGAATGTTTGTAAGCATTTCAAAAAGTTTTTCTATCATTATTTGAGTTTTCCTCATTTTAGTGTTCTATAGATGTAGCAAGTGAGTTTAAAGGCAGGAACATTTGTTTTAATCTCTTAAGTTTTTCTGTAAATATTTTGTTAAAATCATCTAGCATCTATATTTTCAAAAAAAAAAAAAAGCGCAACAGAACCGATTCTTACTTCATCCATATAAGAGCAGAAAGGTAATATATAGACTTTCTGCCAGTTGGCCAGAGAGTTCAGAGATTATGTTTCTGCTCTGATATGGAGGTTTCTGCTTGCATATGCAGGTCGGTCAACATAGTTCAGGTGTGAAGTTCACATATTCGCAAAGATCAGTAAGTCCTTTTTTTCAGCTATTAGTCAGTGAATAGTTAGGCATAAACTGAAGAAATTTCCTGTCTGTTTGGAAACAATTAATAGATGATTGGCAACATGAGTTCAGCACATCCCTTATAAGAAATGAATCACAGAGATCTGAACTTTACCTCCATTTTACTGGAGCACTTAAGAAGAATCACTTCTCTCTTAAGAAAAAGCCTTTTCTGGGAACATTTGTAGTTGGAAGAAAAGAAATGGCACACTGACAACAGTTTGATGTTCTTATTCCTGTGCTTCACACACCTCGTCCAGAGAATATCGATTGAGCTCAGAGAAAATATAAACTATTCTGGAGAGGGAGCATGAATAATCTCAATGCTACCTGCAAGGGCTGCATAGAGAGAAAGGTCTGTGCCGTAAAACGCAGCATACAAGCTTTCCACTCATCTGAGCCATTTCGGGTTTAAATAAAAAACATGTCTTTGTGGCTATCAGGAAACTCGTACTAGGAGAAGCTGAGTCATAACTGCCTGTTTAGTTTTAAAATGTTCCCAGCTTTCTTCAGGCTGAGATAAATAGCAATTGGCTTTGTTCTCGCCTGCTGAAACTCCCCTGTCTCCCCTTCCCACCCCCTCAGGAGCCGAGCCATCAAGTCTGTTTGTTGAGAAATCTTTTCTGTTTCCCAAGCTGGCGAGGCGGCTTTCCCCTCCTGAAGTCTGTCCTCAGCGGCCGTGTCATTCCTGCTGCGGAGGGAAAAGAAAGAGAGTAACTCACCCAGCAAATTCAGCTGTAAGGCTTCCCCCCTGCTGACGCCTTTTTTTTCTCCAGTTTTAAAAACCCAACGACCTGGTTTCTTTTGAGGAAAATTAGTCTGTCTTCTGGTGGCACCGGGAAATAAAAATGGGGTGGTGGGTTACACTGAAGCTTTCTTCCTCTCTGTCTCTCTGCTCAAATGTTCACGGATATCAAAGTTTCAGGGGCTTAACATCTACCCACCAGTGCTGGCAGGAAGTAAGTGCACTACCTTTTTCTGTTTGTCTCTCCAGAGGGACTGAAGGCAGGATTGGTTTCAAATACACTTAAAAGTATCTTTTACTCCTTGATTGAGACATCTGGTAGCTGACAATGTAGCTTTGTGGCTGCAGGGCAAACCACCTCAGGGTTACGGAGCATCTTGTGCAGCAAGGTGGGGAAAAAGGGAGAACTAAGCCCTTGCCGATTCACCTCTGAGGTCAACCTCTGCTATGTAAAGGCTTCCCTGGGTTATAGATAACTATTGTACAATAGTGGGAATTCTTGTGTTTAAAACGTGGTTTTCCAGTGAGTACTGGGTGATGGACCAACAGAGATCCGTGTTACATTGCTGGCGTGGCTGGAGTCTTCCTCACATCTGGATTTAGATGGTTCTTTTTTAGTTTAAAGTAGCTTCTTATTGCTTTGCTCCCTTTCAGACCTGCTGCTCTTTCCTCTCATAGACTTGTGTTTTGCAGTCCTAGAAGTCTAGAACCAACTGTGGCAAAGCCAAACTCAAATTTTCAATGAGAAGCTGAAAGACACCACGGCAGAGATGATGGCAAATGCTTCTGGGGCTTAGCAGCCACCCTTCAGTAACCACAAGTTTGTCACAGAAGGTGTTGAGGAAAGTATTTGCATTTAATTGAAGATCTTGATTTATAGCTTCCTGAAGAAAAAAACCCAAACACTAAGCAGAGCAATGGCCAAAGATACCTTGTTTAAGTTGCAAATTATGCATAGACTTAATAGAGATCAGGGGAGTTTTACACATCTGTGTGGATTAGTTGAGCAGGTCAGAGGGGCAGTTTATTTCTTATATGTTATAAAATATTGCTTATAACTAAAAGTTAGGGTGTTTGTGCATTCCCACCCTGCTGACACCTGCACCTGGGAACTGGGTCAGGGAGAGCATCCTCCTGGGAACTCAACAAAAGGAGGCGAGTGCAGCAGTTGACACAATCTCCATAAAGCAATGATAAAACCACAGTTTTCGGTCTTCAGCTGCTTTGTGCTGTCAAATCAGGGCCTGCGTTTCATCCATTGTTTTGCATCTTCTTTTTTTTTTGTTTAAATCTAGCTCATAATATGCAAGAACTTAATCACCCAAGGGGCATGGGGAGTGAGGTTAAGACAATAATTTCTTATCTGAAAAGAAAATACGTAACTTTTCAAACATGGCATGTCTTACAATTGCACAGCTACAATTCAATAAAAAAGAACATTAAACTCACCAAATGTCAGAAAGCCTATTTATCCACTGTGACTTGGCAGTTTATAATCATGATCGGTGGGCTGAGAGAAATTGCATTGTCTTTAATTTTATGATTTCTAAAGCAGTGGGAAATGGTATTTTTGCAACAATAGGAAGCCCTCCCCAACAATAGGAAGCCCTCCCCATGTTAACTTAGTTTGTGTATTAGTTGAGGTTAGTTACAGCTGAGGATGGATCCAATTGAGCTTTCTAGAACTGTTTAAAGTTAGAGGCCAATACAAAAAATGTCACTTTTTTTGCTTTGTGTCTCAGTTTCTTCAGCTGTCAAAGCAGATGCAGAGATACAGTGAGAAACATGCCAAAACAGAGGTGAAGTGTGTACTGCACGGGCAATGTCAGCAGGTCCAGCTTGCCATTCCTGAGTTTCTCTTCCCCACTAGACCTCGTTTCCCTGTGATACAGCAGACCCTCAAGCCCAGTATATGCATTTGTGCATGAAATGGGTCCTAATGCCGTCCTCGTTGCAGAGCTGTTGGTGAGTTTTTCCAGAGCCCCTCACTGATGGGCTGCTTTGCTGTGTTGTCAGGTTGTGGAGGAGAACTCTCTGGCCCTTCTGGTTCATTTCACAGCCCTGGATACCCCAACAGATACCCAAGCAATAGGGAATGCATCTGGTACATTCAGACAGCACCTGGTAGCAGCATTCAACTCACCATTCAGGAATTCGACATTGAATATCACCCAAACTGCAACTTCGATGTTTTGGAGGTAAGACCATTAGATTGACTTCTGAAAAATACACAAGTTCCATGTTTTTCTGTTTGGAGCAGATAATCCCAAGAACTGCAGGAGCAGAACAAACAATTCTACTACAGTTTCCCATTTCTGCTGTGATTACAGTTACGTTCCACAGATGTTGTCACAGAAGCCACAATGCTGTTATTTTTTTGCTTTTATGCCTTTAGTGTCTGTATACCTTAATCAATAAAAACGCTAGGCACTGTACACTTCCTAACAAGAATCAAAACTACTTTGAAAAATTCAGTCTTAAGAAGTCCATCTTTTACAAAGAACTAAGTGTAGGGTACTGCACCATGGAGATAAAATTTCCTAATGTAAAGGAATATAATGGATCACTGAGGGGATAACTAAGGTGAGACCTTGTGTAGGACCTTCCAATGAAGTGGGTAGGTTTATAACCCTGAGTGCTGAAAACTATGAAGAATCTTTGTACTCAGAAAAAAGTGTAAAAGCAGAAGCAGTGTCCTAGTCAGCTTAGAGTGATAGAACAGAGAGAAAAGGGACCTCTCTAAGGGTTTACTGACCTTTAAGAGACCCATAAGACTGGATAGTCCTGTTATATATGACGTCTTTGTGGTCATGTTGGGAAGAAGCCATGTGACCAGTCCCAGGTAACAGATTTGAATAGAATTCCACTGCAGGAAGGAGGGATAAGAAATAATTTCAGGAAGAAATTCTTTAGAAGTATAGGCTTTCTGGATCACTCTCACTAGAGACATTTGAGATTACTAATGGAGGTACAGTTGTTTGGTCTTTTGATGTTAATACATGGATGACATTTGAGTGGTTTTGTAATGAACCCAAAAGATTTATTAAGAGATCTTGTACCATTCCACTGTGGCCTTTCTCCTCCTCTTCTCCTGGGTAATGTAATGTGTGACCAACATAGAACTATACAGCTTTCTGTCCAGCACATACACATACTCACTGCTGCCTATTCTCCCCTTTGTACCTTTGATTTCTCCAGCCTATTGTCCTTAATGCACACTCATCATCAATATTCGTGGAAGACTTACCCCACATCCCGAAGCAGGTCCTAAATATACAGTTGCCGGGTAGATGATTGCTCAGCATTTGTATAAGTAGAAGAGATACATAACTTAACTCCAGCTTTCTGGCTCTGATACAGGCTTCCCTAACTTAGCAATGAAATGGAAGTCTTGATCAAATGGACACTGTGCTTTGAGTGTTCTATTGACTTTGGGACTTCTGGGTGTAAGGAAGTCGTTCCATGAATTCTCCACTAGTAGCATTGGCAAGTATGACCAGATGTCACATTGCTGACACCAGTCCCTGTGAGTAGGTGACCTGTGTTGGCTGGTTTGGGTATTGATGAAATCTGTTGTATAGCAGCTTCATTGTTGTTTGTGCCTAGAATGACTAGATTGAAGCTAATCTGCCTGTAAACTTCTGTTATGCCTCTGTTGCCTGGAGAAATCCGTTAAAAAGCTATGAAATCTAAGTCTGTTGTGATTGACCATATCTTGAATAGTGCAAGGACAATTCCTACATTTGCAGGTGGTCACCCAGGAGCTATCACTATCCAGTAAGAGTACAAATGGGTGGCAACCATTTGCTTGATAACTTTTTGATTAGTGGAGGGGTTGGCCTAAAACCAGTGAGTGGGTTGCTGGACACAAATTGCTTAAAGAAGTTGTTTAAGAGGATCCTACAGTGTGCTGCTCTGTGCCCCTGAGCAAGGTATTCGCCTTAGGTTTGGGGTTTTCTTTCTTTACCATTTCAAACGTAGTTGCTATGCTTTACTTCTTTCCAACCTTACTCACTTACCAGCACAGATGCCCGCCTTGCTGTTTGAACTTCCCTGCCTTCCTGCCCTCAGAATTGGTATACGTCTGAGTTACTTGTCTCCTGACCTTGGCTCATCCAGTTCCCAACACCTGTCTCTGATCTGCTAACAGATAACCTAATGTAAATTAACTTATTGGGGAAAATTGGTTCATGTCTTTGTGCAAGATCAATGATCAAAGGTTCTGCCTGGCAGCGAACAGCTTCTCCTGCCAAACTGCAGGCACTTGTGAAGCTTTATGTACCTTGCCACATACACGTTTTCTCGCTTTTGTTATAAAATTACACATTCACAGCACGATTGATATAGTCTGCACAGAACAAATGATGACTCAGATTTAGTGGGGAAAAAACAGGAATGTGGTTAACTATTTTCAGGAGCTGCTCTATCTTGTAATCTTTTCTGTAGTTGTCTGTGTATGTCCAGGATGAAAACCATACCGAAAAGTTTGAAAACTGTTAGAAAAAAAGAGGTTCCTGGTGTGCCTTTGACACAGTGTGTTTCAGTGATCACTAATGTTCCAAACTTCTTTCACTCTCACATTATCTTCCCAAGAGTATCCTGTCTACCAGTTCTTTGGGTTTGGAAGTCTGCTTTTTCTCATAGTTATTCTCCTGATTTCACTTTTCCTTATCTCTGAATAGTAAGTTCTACCGCTTCCTGTTTTCTTTCAAGCCAAGTAACTTTCCCGTTACAATAGGAAGTCAAAATCAGTACTAAGGTAGCTCTGCACCCTGCTGTCCCTCCTTGTCCCATTAACTCTCTCTATTTTCTGAAATAAGAAACTGTCTTGTGATAAAAATTCCCCAGTAATCAGAAAACTTGCTCACCTGGATGCATTTAGCTTTTTGTTAGAAACACTCTCACCCCTTCGAGCTGGCAGAGAATTATAAGGAAATTCTAAGAGATTCTTCCTATCACAGTACCTTTGCTGCTAACTTAATTTTTATACCATACTTTCTTGAATATTTCTACTTTGCACATTTTTCTGAACCATATTTGTTCTGATAAAATGCAGCAACTGTCTCCCCTTTCTTTTGACAATGCCTCCTAAACAAGCTGTCCCTTCCAGGTCATTATCTCAGTACTGCCATGTGTTTTACCAAGACTGTGCAATAATAGTTACGTAAAAATTTTGTGTGTGGAATCTTCAAGTTCTTCCTGTGGCTTCTGCATGCTCAAGTGTTTGACACATTCTCCTTTAATCCTCCTCCGTGTTTCATTTATGACACTGCTGCACTCTGTCTTTCTCTCTTCCCCATCAGATTCCATTGCTTTTACAGAGGAATTGTTCTTAAAGATGTTTTCTAGAAATGCTTCATGGAAATGCTTTGGAAACAATAAAAGGGTTAAAACTATTTTTAAAATCACTTTTATAGAAATACATACAATATGAAAATATTAAAAATACATACAAAATGACCATGTCTGCTTTATTAAATTATGATATCTTCTCTTTGACATGGACCAGATTTTTGTAAACTATAAATATATTCTGCCACAGCAAGATGTAGCTCTGAGCTGAAAAGGAAAGAACGCTGTCAATCTATTGCACTTCAGAGCCTTTATTAGATGCTCTGGTCTTCTCATTTAAATATAAAGAAATATCAAGTGTTACCATAATTCTTAATTCCCTGTCAAAGCTAGGCTCTCTTTTTGCTGGCAGTTATATCTGAACAGGGATCAGTTTTATTCCCAGAAAATCTGTGTCATGAGGGTGACCAACCACATAAAAACAGCTTTCTGTTGCTCATAACTCTGGAATGCTGACTGTTAACAATAAATGGAGCTAATGGGGCAGAAGCAAATGATAAGAACAGATTAAAACCGTGGGTTTTATGGCAGTGTCCTGCATCCCCGCTATGCCATCCAACATCATTTTATCTCTGGATCAGGTGCTCTAGTCAGACTAAATGTTTTTATTTTTATCTGTTTGCAGCTCAGTCATCCTGTGACTCTTTGTGAACCACACCCTGGAATTCATTCTTTCCATCCATTCTCTTTTCCCTCTTCTTTTTTCATGTGGTAACTATTGGTTTTCCTCTTTGTAGCCAAAAGTGACATTTTATTGTTTTTTGTCATGGAAACACTCTAACTTGTTTTTGTTCCAGGCCTTGTGAAAGCATCTGATTAATTGAACTGGCATAAGGGAGAAAAGAAAATACACTCCTAACTGTAAAAAGCATGCCTTTGACTGTGCTTTTTATTTTGAAACTATGCAGAAGGCCGTTGCCAAACAGTTAACAATGTAAAGGAGACCCACAACCCTCAGATTTCCATCAATATTTCTTCCCCATCCTTAATTCTTTTCCAACGGGTCAACTATAAGCATTTATCTTGGGCCAAGTTAATGTCTGAGGTAATACTACAGAAATCAGCAGGGTTTATGTCAGAGCTGGGTTTGGTCCCCTTGCCCATGGTGTGCAGATGGCCCCAGGGGGCACCAGAGATGATGTGAGGGGCTGGTCCATGATGCTTATTAGATGCATATTAGAAACTCCTGCTGTTTCCTCTGCCACATAACTTCTCTGGGCTGGTTTAGATGATTAAGAGCATGTGTTCCTGCTAGGTCTCACGCTGTGGCTCTGACTCAGGGAGTATACCACAAACAGATTTTAAAATTCACATTTTGAACAGACTTCTGACAAATGCAGCTGTCATTGGGCCTCACAAGCAGTAAGATTTTTCTGAAGACGCCGAGCTTCCAGTGGACAAACATGCTTCTTCCCCAGACTGTGACTGCTTCACTACAGATTCTTAATCTGAGCTGTGATTTCATCCATTCTGACTTCTCTTGAATGCCTTAAGACGATCGATTGGACAGAGGAACCATTATCCATTCAAGTCATGCAGCCTCCCTGCAGAATGCAAAAAAGTGCTGTCTCAGTCAAAATTAAAATGTTTAATTTATTAAGCCTGGATAATCAGCCACTAAAACAAAATACTGTCTTCTGAACATCTAACAGACTATGACGTTTATAAAAAAAAATTAATTCCTTGTTTCTTCTGGGGATGCAAGCTTCAGCTTCTGAGGTTTCACATTGCCCTGGAGTCACTGAATGTTTTTCCAGTTAAAAAAAATAAATTATTTCCCTTATACCTCTAACAGCAGAGCAGTGTCAGGCACCATGAGCAGTTAGTGAGCACATGATCAATCAAATTATGTAGCAATGCACTATACTTAGCCCTGGAGGTGGTGGGACTAGCTCAGCTATTTGTAAGACTTGCTCAGATATTTAGCTTGGACAGAACCCAAACTCCTTCTGAGGTTAAAAAGTATCCAGCAGAGCTTATTAAAATACTGAGTTTCCCCTCATCTAGAAGAGATCAGAGGCAAAAGGGCCATATAGAAGGCTGGTTCTTATCGTACTGCCACTTTCAGAGAGAGATTAATGGATTGGGTTTTTTGACCTTTTTGATGTTTACCAGACTAATAAAATATTGGGGCAGACTAGTGGGAAAATCCTGGTAGGATTTTTTGCCTTAGTTTCCTGTTCCCTGGTTTTGTTGTTAGAACTTGCCATTCTCTAGTTTAGCTTTAGGATTTATACATCATATACGCTGATACAATGAGAATCTAGCTATTGCTAGTTCAGTTGCTGAAACATAATAGCACACTCTTTATTTGGAGTGTGTCTCTAGAAGTTTTCACATTTGATATTACTATCAAGCTGACTTTTGCAGCTGCTGTCCTACCAGGGATGTACCAATGGAAGGTGAGAGACTCTTAATATCAGGTGGCATTTCATTAGCATGCAAGAAGCCAAGAAAATTCAATCATTGAAGGCACTAGGCACCAACATCACCTGTCTGGATTTGAAAATTGCACTGAGCATGTGCGTTTTCTTTAGCTTTTAGAGGAAAGACTAAGGAAGGTGATCCAGTTCTGCCAGTTACAAATGGGCCCAAACTGAAATCCCACATCCCTTTTGGAAAACAAGAAACAGGATTAACAAGGCTTCAGTACTGGCACCTAATTCACTTCAATTGGTTTAGGGCAACCTGATCTAGCTGAAGATGTCCCTGCTCACTGCAGGAGGGTGCAGGCTCACTGCCAGATTAGATGACCTTTAAAGGTCTCTTCCAATCCAAACTATTCTATGATTCTACACAACACTGCTGCTGATGTTTAAGAGAGTGGTGGTTTTCTGGTTTATAACTGCCCGAGGCACACTCTTCTGAGTAGGAAATTACTCTTAGAAGTCAAAACCGGTCTTCTGTGACAAATGTGTATGATATATATCCTTGTTTCTGAAGAGTATTATTAAAATATAGTTTACTTGACCAAAATCCCATAGTTTGGGTGTTGATTCTGCTATTGAAGTCAGTAAAATTGCAATGTTTTTTGTTTTATCAGAAAGAGTGAGGAAACCTAGCCCAAATTTAAAAATCAGGCTTAGCTGTGCCTTTAAACATAAAGGGTGCAAAATATCAGCACAAGTTCCTGCAAAGAGATACAGTCTGTTTGCACAAACACAAAAAAAAATCTGGTTTTATATCCCCACAGAAACAAGGTGCTAACTCTGGAGGGATGGTGGAAGAAGAATGTGGCAAAGTCCCCAAAACAGAAAATTCTTATTTAATGCAAGGGTGTTTTGAAATCACCTAGAATTTCATACTTGAGCCAGGTGATTCAGATACCAAGTAAACCTGCAGAGAAAATAACTTTATTAGCTACTTTACATTTCAAAATGTGGAATCACTTTCGATACTTACAGGTTGTTTTTTTTCTCCTAGCTAAACAGCTCTCGTATTCTGTGTGACGGTCAGTCTCTTTGAAAAACTTTGACAGAGTTTCTTCCATTTCTAGGTCTATGGTGGCCCTGATTTCCTCTCTCCTAGACTAGCCCAGCTATGTGTTTCAAGATCAGCACAGAACCCACTGCGAGTCTCTACTACTGGCAATTCAGCCGTTGTCCGTTTCAAGACAGACGCAGCAGTGACAGGGAAAGGTTTTAATGCCTCCTGGCAAGAAAATCCGGGTGGTGAGTATACTGATTAATACCAGGAGAAATTCAGGAAGTCCGAGATCAGCCATGCAAGCATTTGAAGTAATCAAACAGCACAAGACTGAAAACTGAGGGGGAATTTATGTGTTACTGGATTTGGTAACACCAAGAGATGCTGAAAAACACACAGAGGAAAAAAATGTCTAACTAGCTAAAATCTAGGCCTATTTATCTATTTTGTAACCGTCTACCTTGATGGAGTTTCTTCTCTACATAATTTATCAAGACTTCTCAGTAATCAGAAAAGAACTTTTACATGCTAGCAGTTCTCCCCACCCAGTCACCCACGCAGAGTCCTTTATTAGCTAAATGATGCTTTTGGTTTTAAACTGTAAAGTGAAAAATATCTGAGAACGTGGCTTAACTTGGAGAACTTGGCGGACTCCAAAAATATTTGGACTGATTAGTAAATACTTGAACTCTATAAGGTTCATCCACCCCCCCATGTGATTATTTGTTCAAAGCCTTAGTGGTAATCAGTAAAAGAAGAGACATGCTTAAAAGACCCAACCACATGTCTCTACATGGGAGTTCTTATGAAAAGGCCAATTACAGGAAAATAATTGCAATGAAAAGTGAGCAGAGGCAAATTTTAATTCTTGCAGTTTTGCTTGATTAAGCACACTGATTCAGTAGTTTGTCAAGGTTTATACTTCTCCATTCTCACAAGTTTTATGAGAAAGGCACAAGATATTTTTTCAGTAAAAGAAGTTTACAATAGTCCTTTGAATTAATCCCCTTCTGAGATCTGGCAGCTTATTTTTTCTACTTAGGACTCCTGAAGCTTTCTCAGCCCTTCACAGCATCTTGCCTGTTGTACTCCAGCCCCCCTCTAGCCTCTAAAATACCTGCTCACCAGAACACAGTAACAGTACAGTTTTTATCCTTCCAGCAGGCTGCCTCCATCTACAGCATTCCCAATGTGTTTCTCTCACCCTCCTCCATCCCTTTACAACATATAAAAGTCCATTTGTTTGTGTTAGTCCTATTGAAAGCCCTGGCACTTCCCACACAAGATCCATCATTCCAGGCTATTTAGATATTCATGGACACTGGAGCTGTTCTGGTCAGAAATACCTGATGGTGGAGTCCTTATGAAGCCCTCAACTGCATGGGTAGAGAAGTAGAAACTTGAGGCTTTCAATTATTGTACTGCTTATGAGGAAAGTGGAGCTCCCAGCTGTCTTGATATTTTCTCATCCCTGTGCTTAGCTAGGTCTAGTCATTGCTTTCTCAGTATGCTAACTCTGCGGCATTCATATGAACGGTATTTTTGGTTGCTTTTTCAATATCTAGGATAGACGAATACCAGTACTAACACTTCAGTCTTTACAACATCTACTGCCAGCCTGGGGCTAGAAAGAAACATTACTCACAAGCATTGTTGTTGTATATTCACCAAAACTGATAACGTTATACTTCTCTGATAATCATTTCCACTGATTTTTGTTGAGAACAGGACACTTCAACAGCTGTAGCACTCATCTAGCGAAAGTTTAATGTAGAAAATATAAAGATAGAGGTGTTCTTCTCTCAGTTTAAAAATAGAGGTGGAATATCATTGAGCATTAAAGAGCTTCTGATTAAAACTGATTATGTCTTTTTCAGGCTGTGGTGGTATTTTCCAAGCTACCAGTGGGGAAATCCATTCTCCAAACTATCCTCAACCTTATAATAACAACACAGATTGTTCTTGGGTTATCCAAGTTGACTACAGCCACAGAGTCCTATTGAACTTCACGGATTTTGACATTGAAAATCACCATTCGTGTAACTATGACAATGTTGCAGTAAGTAACAATAGAAATTTCAAAAGTTTCCTTATTAAGTCTGGTGAAATGCTTGCAAAAGAGGAAGCTTACTGTGCAACGTAGGCTGCAGTTGGTTTCAGACTGGTAGTTGCATAGTCATATTTATTCACTGATGATCTAAGGCTTCAATTTACAGCTAAACAGTTATGATCTAGTTCCCTTTGCTTTACCAATGAAACAGACTTCACAAATGTATTTCTGCATTCTTCCAGGTTCCCACTTACATCTGGAAGGATCTTTTCTTGAACGCAGTGCTTGCTGCATCCTGGCACCATGCTTTTCCTTTTGGTGGTGTGGGTTGTGGTTAGTACTGCAGGAATAACATCATACATAGATGGCTGTTATTATGACACCCTTGACCATTTATAGTGCAGTTTACCACAGCTTGCTGCAAGCCATAGGATGGACTGCCCACATATATAATAGATTGCCCACACTGTTACAAACTCAGAAGAGAGGGAGGTCTGCATCCAGAAGGAATTCTGACTGGCTGATTTTCTTTATGTATGCACTGTGTATTCAGGTGCTCAGCTAAACAGCTGTCTGTTTAATTGCCTCATGAGAGCTGCCGCTCTCTTAAAGGCTTCACACTGCTGTGTGTTTGTGAACTTTTGTCGATGTCACAGAAATTCAAGTTGCTGCTCAGTCAGTGCATGACAACGAAGAACTCTACATGTCTCCATTTGGCCTTTTGGGAGCAGGGACATGAAATCCTGACCTTTGATGTCAGATTGCACTTCACTCAGTACAAAGGCATGCGTGAGCAGTACCAGTCGGATAAAGCACAGTGGCTGTAGCCCAAAATCCAGCTTTACTCTCCTTGATAAACTGTCATTCATAGAGAACTCAATTTGGCAGGAACTGAGACTCTTTTGAAAACAGCATCAGTTTTAACAGCGTTGCCTCGTAAAGCTTTTTTGTACTGAACCAGAAAAAAGAAAACGTGTCCCCCTTTTGCTGAGCAGAGCTGAACGTTTCATTTGGCCACAAAGCATCTTTGTACAATGACTGTTCATTTCTTTCTGGTTCTGAAGCACAGGGAAATATGGTTGCGTCTTTTTATTTAAAACTACATCAGGGGAATCACTGAAAGGGAAAATCTATTGGAAAAATTTCCAAGTCTGCTGTGATATCACACAGGATTAGAAAATCAGATTGCCTGGCAGAAACACGGGCCATCTGAAACAGCAGTACTGGTAAAAATGCCAAAAAAAATTCACAAATTAGGGGCTAAATTCTGAAAAGACCTGATATACCAATTTCTCTTTTAAACCTGATGCCAATGGATACATATCTAAAAATTTGTAGATTACTCAGCTCCATGAGCTCCTTGCAGCTACAGGCGCAATTCCCATTACCTTTATAGGCCAGCTACAGGCACTGGGGTTTTAATCATTGAAAGGCACCAGTTCTTCAGCTGGTGGAGGAGACGGCTGTGGCAGAGCTCTTTGCATGTGTGGAGTTTGCAGACCATTGCAGTGCACTGACACTCCTTTTCCTCTATTGCCGTAGGAGTATCTGCTGTTTGCTTCTGCTTTTTGTTTTTTTGGGTGTGGTGGTGGAGGAAGTTGCCCGTCAGCCCTAGCTGTGCAAATACAGCTGAAGCAGCAACGTGAGCAGGGAGGGAGATTTAAATTTAATGCAGGCATCAGTCACTGCTCCCCAAGTGGAGGGTGGTTTGAAAATGGATGAGGGGTAATGCTGATTTGAAGCCAAGAGATAACGAAGGGCTCTGAGGTAGAGAAGGGCTCTTCAGCGCTAATGTAAGGAGACCAGCAGAACAAGAAAGGAGTGGGTGGGGTTTCTTTACCAATATGCCAATAAGCAGAAAATCACTTGTTGACAACACCCGGATGTGATTTGTGTTCATCTCATTCCAAGGCTTGCTATATGCCTCACATGGTAAGAGAACAGAGTGAGGGGACAGACAGTGCCTGGAAATATGTAAGTAGATGTCTGACTGTGAATGGTTTAGGAATTTCATTCCGAAAGCTGCATAAACTGGAAAATATGGGCAGCTAAGGAAGCTGGTGGGTTGTTTTTCTCTCTCTACTATAGGAACAGCTACTGTGTATGAGTAACACAGTGGTTCCACCCTTTTCTGTTTCTTAAATTTTTACTTATCTTTATGGATTTTGTTTGCTCTGTGAGTTCTCTTGGGGCTCCCCTCCACCCTTGAGTGTACCAATGGCCTTTTCCTTCATCATTCCCCTTCTAGAACCAGTCGTTTTTCCCTGTGTTATGACTCGAGATTTTTTTGTTGTTTTTTTTTTTTTTTAAATATTTCTACCGTAAATCCTTTTCTATGGGGAACACATGAAAATGTATTTTTTTTCCTGTAATGTTTTCCATTGCAGATTTGTTATGTGGGAAAAATAGAGGAAGGGAAAACACTCATTTCTACTGCTTCTTGGCTATGCTGCAACTCCAAAAAGCCCAGTGCGTTTTTCAATTCTACTCAATGATTTCACATGTGAATCTGAGCACAAATCTAGGTTCAGCCAAATGAATTCTAAGCCTGTAACGGTAACTCACGGTGTAACTGCTCTGAGCTCCCTCTAGAGTCAATGGATGCAGTGCGCAGAGAGCACTCCATGCCACCAAAAAGCACATTCTTCATTCACTTAGCTGCCAAAATTTAGGTGATTCCTCAGTTGCTATGCCTCAGTTCTGTAACTTAACCGTTCTCAGAACAGATGAACATTTCATCTGCTAAATGAGGAGATATATATATATAGTCTTTACTTTCTTTGATCTCAAATATAACTTGGTTATATTCTGCAGAAAGCATAAAATCTTTGAGAAGACTTTTTGCTGTCACTATCACCATACATAAAGAAAAATATTTTAATTTCTCTTTGTGTACCAGTCCATTTCTATCTGGAGAGTGTGTTTTACAGCAAACAAATTTGTTTATTTGAAGGAAAATAGAGGGAAAGAAATAGTGAATGCACTAATTCCTGTATTTTTTGCCCATGTGTTTAACCAGTATTGTATCTGACGCTACACCAGCAGTGCAGGTTAGCAAGAGTTTCAAGTATTTGGAGATTTGAGAAGGGTGTGGCTCATAAAGCAGTGCTTGTAGCACAAGGCAATGAAAAGGGGAGGGAGAAATATTTTGGTTCTTTTCAGCAGCTTTGATTAAGTAAATGTTATTTTTTTTTCCTATTGCAGTATAATAAGTAGTACACAGGAATGTAGAAATGTAAGCCTCTGGGAGCTAGAGAGGAGGTATGACTTCATTTATTCCAGGTGCTGGCAGAGAGGGTCTTCCAACAGTGGACAGCTAGAAATATGTAGAGCTTTTATGGCTCAGAAGATAAAAATTATCTTCTTTTTGTCATGTGCTTTTAATGCAGGACACATTTGAACAAGAAGGCAATGAGTCACACAGATATGTTTATTGTGGAAAGGGAAGAGAAGAGCAAATTGCTGCTGTGCACAGTGCAAATGAAAACTTGACTTTTAAGTGTGCAGATGCATCATTTTCCTTTACTCATGCAGCCACAGAAATGCATTTCTCAGATGTTTTCAAAATAACTTTAAGAAGCTGCCGAGAGAAACAACTCTTTCCTGAACTAGTGTGTGAATACTGTGGTTTCTGATCTAGATTCAAGAACTGAAATCCTCCCTGTAAAATAGTTTAAGTTAATAAATAACAGGTGAGCAAAAATGACGCAGCCCTACAATATCCATGTGTTACTGTTCCTGCTTAACTTGCAGCTGCCATAACCCCTAAGATTGCTGCTGTGTCTCACTAATGCTTATGCAGAGCTGTTGCTTGAATCAGATTTTTAGCAAGTGTAAAGGCTAGGAACCATTTCTGTGTTTCTGAAAGAGGAGACAGTACTATTCTTCAAGCAAGCTGCCCAGAAACAGCAAATACACTTGATTTAGAAAACATTCCTCTGACTTCACGCTCTTCTCCCAGTATTACCGCAGAAAGACTTCTTTATTCCAGAAAGCTCTTGGAATGAAATGCCTGCTTAGTCTCTTATGTTACTCATCCTTAATATCTTCCCGAGTAAGAGAGCTCAACTGCTAGAGTCTCACAACAGTCCATGTGTCAACGGTCACATCCTCAGCTGTGCAAAGTGGCACAGATTCATCAAAACCAGCAGTTTACGTGAACAGTAGCCAGCCCCTCTCTCTACGCTCTGTCAATGCAATGCTTATTCTCAGTTCTAGCATTCAGATAAAATCCTCTCACTACTGCCTAGGGAAAGACAGTACCTTAATTCCTCAGGGTTATTTTTTTAGTCATTACTTTTTTTTCACGTTCCATGGTTTGTGGTTTTTAACTCTAGGCAGTCTGATTTATATACAGAATATATGTACAGAGGAAGAATAAACACTGCACACTATGTATTAAAGGGCTGATTGTGGCAGGATGCCAAGAGAGAAGAAAAGGTTGAATGGATGGATATTTTGGGTCTCTTTACAGGTACTAATTTTTACAGCCATTGCAGTACACTTAATACTCCGTCACAAGGTCCCACAGAGCTAGCTAGTGTTATAGGCCCAAGGATAAATGTTGAATTCATGAATACAGCATTGGCTATGTAGGGTATGTCGGTGGATTAAGCAGGCGCTTTGTCCTTTGTTTCTCAGCTCCAAGGTTTATTTGAGACAGGTCAGCTTTCTCTCAGCTACTGTTTTTATAAATTTTTTCACTAATGTGCTCAAAGGCCTTTGAATACTGGAAGGAGAAACATTGCATTGTGTTATACAGTCTAGTTAGAAATTTTTAATTTATTGGTGCTGCATTGCACAGACTTGATGGAATTTGAGGCATTTTGAAGTAAAAGAAGACAATCTTAATAAGAAGTACACTTCTTCTAATGAATGGCATTATTTTGCTCAAAGTGGGCTTTTATATAGCTTTTAACATTCTAGCACCTGAATATCTTCTAGTCCCGATATCCATATTTTTATCCATTTTGCTATGGGAAGCTGAGTCACAGGTTATATTAAATGACGTGCCTATGGTAATGCAAGACTTTGATGCTGAAACAGGAACTGAATTCAACTCCTGTTGCTGCCCAGTAGCTCAAAGGCTCTTGTTCTGTGGGTCATGCAACTGTGATCATCACTTCTGAAACCAGGCAGAAGGGCTCTGAGACTGGCCCATGGCACCAAACACAGCAGCAACAAATCCCATCTGCTGGAGTGCCAGGAAAGATAACTGGGACAGTGAGACTGTGGCCATTTTTTCCTCTCTGTAGTTTCTCTTTCTATAATTTTTATGTTGCTTGAGCTAGAAACTCATTGGTTTTAACTTCACTAGCCTTGTCTCCGATTGTGAAACAGAGAGGAAGGAAACAAAATTATCAGCTGTAAGTGGAAAAAAGAGAAGGAAGGCATTTGTGGTGAAATTAAAAGTGAAGCTTTTTTTAAAACCATCTTTGCTTTCTTCCTCCCTTTTTTTTTTTTCTCTTCTTTATCCTCTGCTTAAATAACACTTCATATATATGTGTGTAATTCCGCACTCTAAAGCTATTATAAAGCACAGATAAATGCACTCTGATCCTTGATGCTGATTATGTGCATCTAAAAACCATAATCCTAGTTTCTTCTCTCTTTATACACAGTCATAGCTCCCACTGGTGCACTAGTTGCATGTTAGGGCCAATTTAGAAGTCTTTACTGAGGTAAAATGTAGGGTTTAACTGAATGAAAACCACAGGTGAACTCATATCAGCCATTATCAGAAAACAATAAATGCATGGGCCTATCTGGATTGTTAAAGGAGATTTGCTTCCATACCAGATACACACAGAGGAAGATGGCTACTTGCATTTTTGTTATAAAGGCTACAGTAGCTTCAGCCTGAAATATATGCATTTTTTTGTAATGACCACAGAATTAAAATAGGCAATGCATAGTTTGTTTGCAGTGCCCATACCAGGGATGTATTAAGATCAAAATGTATGAAACATAAGAGACGGAATGAAATAAAAATCTTTTCAATACTCCTATTGAAATGAAATACTTTGTTTGATCTTTTCATAACAGGTATTTGATGGTCCTAGCAATGAAGCACCACTTCTTAGAAAACTCTGTGGGACACAGCATCCTCCCCCTATCACATCCTCCAAGAATATGATGTACATCCGACTGCACTCTGACACAACCATCCAGCACAGGGGCTTCAGTGCTCGCTTTACTGAAGGTAATTTTGTCATTTACATTAATGCATATTTATCTGATCACCAGTTTGTTTGTATTACACACAATCTTTCAGCACAGCTGATAACGGGAAGTGTTTCTACACATGCAGCATACCAGTGTGTATCTTTAACAGGACTGAATCTTTCCAATTTATATTTTAAAGAATTTAAAATCTAAGGATCATCTTAGATTCTTTGATTGGGGAAAAAAAGTACTTTTTATAGCAAGGCATCTAGCGCACGTCAGCTGCCTCTTATTCCTCCTCCCTAGAGGGTTAGCTACCCATAGCTGTCCTGAGAAAAATGTGCAACTGGCAGTTTCCACAGGCCTAGTGACAAAATAACATTTTATATGTCTATCCATGCGCATGAATCTAAAACGCTATAAAAGAATTCTGTGTGGTGCTGTTGATGAAGTTCATGGATTCAGGCCTGCAAACCCTGCCAAACATCAACTATCCAATTTGTGGAGGACTAATTGGTATTTTACATGGCTTCCTTTTTAATGAAAAATGATGCCAACTGGGCAGATTTTTTCATGAAGTTACATACTATTTGATGACTGGTGATTTTCTTTTTTTCGCAATAACTTCGGAAACATTTTTTCCCCGAGACATAGCCATTTAGTTTTTGCAGAGTAAAATCCCTTTCTCTCATTTTCTTCTTAGGATTCTTTTTACTATAAATTAGTACTTTTCACAGATATTTTTTTTCTTTGAAAATATTGTGAAAAATCATAAAGAAAAGGAAGAATTTGCATCAGCAAAAATCTCAGGAACCTCAGTTAGTGAGATACCAGTTAGTTAGATAGCTAATTAGTCATTTCTGACTAAGAGCTATGAGAGCCTAATCTGTTAAACACTCTCAGAGCGCATTTACTGGATTAGGCCCTGCACAAATCATGCCTGGTGAGCAAGTGCTCCCACCTAGGATGGAGGAACCCAGCTTCCCTCTTCCTGAGAAAACCCTGTAGGTCCCATCTCCTGCTTGGATGTTTTAGGGAGCACAGCACGACAAATGTATCTCAGTCTGGTACTGAACTCCCCACCCTGCTGTTTAAAGCAGCTGTGTGTTAAACTCGAACCTGAGGGGTTATGGTGAGTCAATATGCTTGGCAATGATGCATGGCAGCACTCAGCACCGTTAGCCAAAGTTATGCAGTCAGCAAAGCTCTTGCACATGCGCAATGTTTCACACAATTGCAGTTTTGTTGACGCAGCTCACAAGAGGACCATGCCAATGCAATGTGATGCCCTCCTTGGGCATTGGAAGTTTCTGGAGAGTTTCTTAGGATTTTTTTCCTTCCTAGTTGGCAACACAGGCAAATGATCAGAGGAATGGGTATGTGATTGCACTACCCTGAAAACAAGTTATATTTTGGCCCCAATATTATCCTTCTGGGCTACAAGGAGTTGATAAAGATGAGATCTGTTCCCAAGTCACTCTGGCTTCTCTCAGATGGTCAGCCAGGTGCAGCACGGCCTGTGGAACCAGGTCAAGAAAGTACATCTGGTGCTGGGAGCTAGTCCTTGAGTCTCTTTTTCTGATAAATTACCGTTGTGAATTTTATCCTCACTTCACATTGATGTAGCATGTTACATTTCATGCATGCATTTTCACCACAGAATCTAAGATATGTGGCTTGTATATATAAATATATATGTGTGTGTGTATGTGTTTCATTCTAAAGCATGCGGAAGTTTCATAGAGTCAGATTCAGTTGGGGCAGCAATTTCCTCTCCTCTATATCCTGCCAAATACCCAAACAATCAGAACTGCAGCTGGATTATTCAGGCTCAGGAACCATGTAAGTAAAAACATCTTTTATAGTTAGCTGGGATGACTAACATCCTCATCTTCTTTCTGTAATAACAATACCAAATTCCTCCTTTATTTCTCTAGGAAGTTCTGCATCCTGGTAGTTGGAGAGTGTGGCTCTCTTAATCTGTCCTAAATCAGATTTCACTGTAAAAGATTTAGTACATAGTGAAGAAAACAATTTATAACTTTGTCATCTTAGCTGATTTAGTGTGACCCAAGTGTTGCAATTATAAATGAGGTGTTGAATACTATGTGAAGTTGGATTGGCCCATGAGAAAATCTAAGGGTTTATACATAATTTAAGCACCTGTATTTAGCTGACCTTATTTTGGTCTGGATTTTTCAAGCTAGAGTTGTGTTAGATCAAATCAATGCTGTTAACATTTAAAAAAAATAAATTAATTAAATAATGAGAAAAAGTACACAGGAATTTCAATTTCAAATTGCAAATAATAAAATTTCAAATACAAATTATAAATAAATAAATAAACTGGTCTTATGTGCATAGATACACCCTCAGATGTTCCTGTCTACTTTTAGGCAGATTTATGATTGATCATAAAATACCAAATATTTTCCATTAGATACTGATATTACCTTTAATACCCAGTATTACTTTTACATTGTATGAGATTCCTGATTATTATTTACAATTGGGTAATAGTATCCTGGTAACATCATTTAAAATAAATATATATTTTTAATAGCAACTACTGAACTTCAGTTGTTCATCTGATATTTAGCCATTGCTGTTAAAATCACAGAATGTTCTGACCACATTTATAAATTTATTTTGCTGAGTTATAAAATGAAAATCAATTTGCCAAATAAAACACCAAAACAAAAATCAGGGGAGATAAGCAATACTTTTTTTTTAGCATAGGTTCTTACACAAATACGCGAAAAGGATGTCACCAAAGCTGTTCCTCACCTACACAACATTTATTTTTAAAGACAATTTTTTCCTGGACCCAGGTGGAAAACTCATACATAGCTGTTGTTTCCTGAATTACATCATTATGAAAGACCAGAAAAACGCTGTATAAGAAGTAGCCTGTGTATGTAGTGATTTCCTCTGCTTACCAGCAGGCCCACCACATACCACAGGTTACAGATACACGTGGCTTCGCTATGCCAGTCACACCGCATCACAGGCCATGGCCACATACAATGGATTTAGCCAATGGCAAACCACAGCAGAGTTCCTGCTCCGCTTTTACTGAGAAGGCCAACAAGTCTCCTGCTCTTGCCACCCACTGTGTTTTCCCTTTTTGCTTTGTATCCTGAGGACCTGCATTGATAGCGGTAATTGATTGACCGGACAGGACACAAAAGAGTGCCGAACAGGCAGACTATACAGCTGAATGTCAGTCACTGGCACCCTGCTGAATGCAGCGCCTGGGTCCATGTCTGTCATTTCAGCTTATTCTAGCTAATTAGTTGTAGCCCAGCGAGAAGCGAAATATTTGTGTCAAATTCAGGCTTGGTCAATGTGGGAGAAAACTCAGTTATCATCTAAATCGTGAGACCTTCTGACCCGCTCAAAGTGCACAGGAGCTCTAAGGCCAGGAGTAACTGGTGTCACAAACTGGTGTTGAGGACAGCCTCTCTTCTTCCAGTTGTAACTTCACCTTTGTTCATATCAGACAAGCAAGAGCAATATGAGGGTCAAAAATACCCTGAGTCAGAAATCCTCTTTTTCAGGACGTAGCCTGCAGTCCAAGGGTATGGAAAATCCAATCCCATACAAATATAGCTAAGTGTAGTTAATGATCCTTTAACCAGTCCAATTGATGTATGTATGTGGAACATTACAAAACGATAAAAGAACCGGGTCTTTCTGAGTCTGGAGCAGAGCAACGTCAATTCACATTTTGTCTGGATCAATGGTATAGATCGCAAAGGGACAGAAGGTCATGGATGTGTAGAAATAAGTTTTGTTTCTGAATGTGTGTAAATGTTCCGTGTTGTATTTGCTGACATTTTCAGTATATAATGAAGCTGTTCAGACTGTAGGAAATTTAGATTCACCTGTATGTCTATAGTCCTACACTTCTAATGTCAGTTGTACTTGAAAGTACTGAAATATGAAGAGATTTACCAGGATGTTTGCAGTAAGGATTAATGCATTTCCATCAAATTCACTCCACATGCCAAGGAATAAACTACTACATATGTTATGCCTTGTGGGGACTGATTGACTTCAGGGCAGAAAAGAAAAGATGGTACATTTGTTTACATGTAATTATTTCTCTGTGAAATGACAAACTTCTTTTTAATTTTTCACTCTTTGCTGTTGCCAGTCAACCACGTCACACTCTCATTCACTGACTTTGATATTGAAAACAGTAGACACAACTGTACGACGGATTTTGTGGAGATTTTGGATGGGAATAACTATGAGGCTCCTCTTCGAGGTATTGTACTTTTCCCTTGTTTATTTAATACATAGAACTACACCCAAGGAAAGCAGGAGAAGGTTGTCTGTGAGGACTCTCCTGCTTCATGGAATTTCTCTGGGAAAGGAAGCTCCTTGTCCCCTCTGGCCAGAGGAGACCGGGGATGGAGGATGAGTCTTCAGTGTGAATGGCCCGGTCCTCTCAGGCACTGACTGTATTCCTGCTAACCTGCAGGTTGGAGTTGACTCCAGCTGCCTTTTCCTTCCTCCTCTGCAGAACAATATTGGGAACCAAGCAATTCAGTTTAAACTGAATTCACAGTTAACTGTAGAAAGACATAGTGTAACCTGCACTCATAAGCACAGTCCACACTAAACACAGGTGAAGAAAGCTGCAGACTTCTGGGAGCAGAAAATGGATTTTCCTCAAGCCCCAGAAATCCTGACTTTCTGCTTGTTCCTGAATTTTCTACAGTTTTCTCCTGACATCTCTGTCCAGAGCTATCACCTACAAGTGGCAGGAACAGCCTGGAGCAGCAACATTCAGTGCTTATACTGCCAGGAAGCCATGAGAGAGCCCTGGCCACAGGGTGGTCCTGACTCCCCTCTCACCCCCAGGGCTGCCTCAAATTCCTTTCTGGGAAATTCAGAATATCTGTGCCTGATTATGCTCTCCCCTATTCTGCTTTTGTATATGCTTCTTTGTCAGGGGTGAGGCTGTACTCAATTTAACTGGTTAGTAACCAAGAGCAGAACTCATGTTTTTGGTCTCCTACCCTTGGCTTTCACTTGGCAAGAGGACCGGGATACTAGCTGCTATCTTTCTTTTTGCTGTCAGATGCCTTTCTGCTAGATCGTGATTCATATTTCTAATCCCCATGTTACAATCCATTACAGGACAACTGGTCTGTTATTTGTCATGTTTTTTCATCAGAAACCAATTGAGTGAAATGGAAACTACTGTCAGATATATTTGATGGGATTTTTTTTTTTCAATTAGGCTGTAATTTCTGGATAGGGTGAACACAGACAAGCTCAATAATAGAATAGCCAGTGACTAGGGTATCTGAAGTGCAAGGGGTCCTTCCTCTGTTAAAAAAAAAAATGCCACAAGAGTTGAGTTCTGTGCTAATGAAACAGAGTATTTCATTTTTACGTAGATTGAATTGACAACTGCAATTGTAAGCAACAAATGTTACTCCTGGTTGCTGTCAGGCATTAACCCCAAAAGTTAAATTAGCCATAGTAATTACATGCTGAACACTTTTTTTCTCTGTTTCTCTCTGTCTTGTTCTCTTTCAGGCCGTTACTGTGGCACGACTTTACCACATCCTGTCACTTCTTTTGGTAACGCCTTGGTGGTGAACTTCATCTCCAACAACAACACTGCTGCCAGAGGCTTCCATGCCACCTATGCTGCATCATCATCATGTAAGTCTATATGACAGGTGTTGCCTACATTATGTCTCCGACTTTTAAGAAAAATAACGGATCCTGTATCTCCCTGTGTCTCTCACATTCCCTGTTTTGAAATCCCATATTGCCCTTCCTCTTTTTGGCCACGGTCTCACCAAGTATATCAACAAGCTAAAGAACAAGGAGACAAGGAGAAATGCTTTCTTGATTAGCAAATGCTCTGGCTCTACCGAGATTTATTTTTTTTTATGTCATCCATCTCAAGCCTCTGCTGTCTCCTTCTTGTTGCAGCCTGTGGGGGTACTTTCCACATGGAGAGAGGAGCTTTCAACAGCCCTGGCTATCCTGAGCAGTATCCGCTCAACACCGAGTGTGTCTGGAGGATTCTCAGCTCCCCTGGCAACCGGCTCCAGCTGTCCTTCATGTAAATGCATTGCCAGGGTTATTATTCAGCCCTTTAACAGACCTGAAGGAAGGATGCTCTGTGTTTATTAGGAAATGTAATTACCAGATGATAAAGCTGAAACATGTTTTTAGAGTAACTTGGAAAGAGAACACAGCAGTGGTTAGCGGCAGCTTGCAATCAGTGTTCTCCTGTCTTAATCACTGCTTGTGTTAAGGCATATACAGCATTATATAAATAGGTGGTTTATTGTTCAAGCAACGTGGGCTGCTGAAGAAGCCAATTCTCACTTGCTTATAAACAAGAAGAGGAAATTTGGCATTGCTCTGCCTTTTCTTTACAAAGGAAATTCCTACTATTTCCTCACTACCAGATTCATTGTAGTATTTATTATATAGCTGAGTAATATAAAGGGCCCAGATACTCTACAGATTATAGGGTTAGGATTGATATTAGAATCTTCAAAATTTCTCCAATAATTATAGCCGTGGAAGTATGATGGGGCCAGGAGATATCTGAAGGAATTTTGTTTTCCCTTCAGCAAAGTAACTTTCCTTTGAAGACTTCTGACAGGACAGTCGTGCGTGATCCACAGAACAATGTGGAGTCCTTTACCAGGGTCGTTAGGTTGTTCTTTACCCATGATGTGGATTTCTGAGCCTCTCTGTTTCCCAGCATCAAACAGTGGCTGCTGCCAAGAAAGAGAGCACTGACCCTTTGCAAAGCTTATAAAAAATCATCAGGAAAAGAAAAGTAATTCTGAAACCTGCATTTACAGTTAATCAGGACAAAAGGAAAATTTTCCCGGTAACATGCTGACTGCATAAGGTGTAATTTGTTAGGCACATACTGATTCACTCAATAAACTCAGTAAAAAGGACATTCTATTTCCCCTTTACTCACTGAAGCAGACAGAAAGTACTGCAGCCTGAAAACATTTTCCAGAATATTTGCTACAAAATAATGAATAACAACTTTTCAGAACCAGAACAGAAATCTAGTGTGAAGCAGAAACTATCAGCGGAACTTACATTCAGTTATATAAAGTGACACTGAGTAGATGTAAACCCTTTTTTTTCAGCTACGCATAGCTGAAAAGCAGCTGAAAATACTGCAAAGCATGGAGTAATTGTGTTAGAAAGCAGTATTTATTTTAATTTTTTTTATTTAACGTTAGTGGTTTATAAAGTTTTGTTGGCATGAGGCATTCATTTTCTTCAGCTCAGTCTGAACAGAAATGCCTGTCTTGCAATTTGAGGCTTAGCTTTAAATTAGGCTGAAGTATATCCAGATGAGTGGTTGGAACCATTTTGCAGCGTGTGTACACTGAACACATATGGCTATATTCAGGACTGAAGGGGGGAGTTGTTACCAGAAAATGAGAATGCACAAATATTTAGGGCACTGGTTATAAGAGGCACTCTCTGGAATCTTTACTATTCATAGCCTGCTTCTGAAAAGTATATTGGATTGAATCAAAGCACTTCACTTAGAACAACATAACGTTTTTTAGAATATATTTAGCATTCAGCTTGGTGCGATAATTTAGAATTTGTAAATTGATTATTAAATCCCATTCCTCTTCTAAGGTAAAAATTGGTTTAGAAGAATTCATAACAATTATTATTTTGTGCACCCAGCTATGTAAGACTCAGAGAGGCCAGAGAAGCGGTAATATTTTCTAATTCTGGAGAAACTGCTAAGGGATTTCTGAGCTCTGAGATGTTAACTACAAATGAATCTAGGCCCCTGGAAATTGTTTTCTCACAAGAGAGCATACTGAAATAATACACATGTGAAGGGGCTGCGAACTGATTTGAAAGGCTGAAGTATTCTGAAGTATTCTCTTCACCCAATAGATGTATACTCAGTAAATAGTCTCACCTGGGCTTATATTAAAAATTGGGTTTATATACCAGGGGCTTTCCATGTTAAATGGTTGTTGTTGAAGACCCAACACATATCACAAGGGCTTGAGAACTCTTTAAAAATTACAACTTTGCAAACTGAAGCTCTGTCATAAAATAAGGGGCCAGAAAGGAGAGAACCCTGTATCAGTAGCACTGCAGGTAATGAGCAATGACTCCTGAGTTCTGGAGGGTTTTGTTGCTGTCCTCTTCTTAACTGTTACAGTAGGATACCAACTACAGGGGGATTTGTCACCTGGCAGGGCAAACCCTGAAGAATGTGTCGGTCATATGCCTGCTAATGCTGTTCTACTGCTATTGAAACAGAGCGTTTCAGGTGGAAAATAGTAGCAACTGCACCAAAGATTACCTGGAGATTCGTGAATGGAACGACACAGGCACGCTGGCAGGACGATTCTGCGGGAACTCCTTGCCTTCAAATTATACGTCTACTGTTGGACATATCCTGTGGGTCAAATTTGTCTCAGATAGCTCAGGCACTGATGTTGGCTTCAGGGCCACATTCTCTCACTGTAAGTAAAGTATATTTAATTGAAGACTCTTTTTCTTTCATAACACTTCCAAAACGGTTCAAAGAAATGAACATTTGGTCCTGTAAGGTCTATTAGAAAATGCTGGTTGTTGTCAGCAAGGGTGTGAATTCACTTAAAAAGTATTTTGTAAGATGTCTGCTGAATATAAAGGGATATTCTAAAACGTGTCAGAACAGAACTCGCATGTATGTAACATAATCAGAAGAATTAGACATTAAATTCTCTCTTTTTAAATTATCATAATAGACAAAATTGATCATATTATGCTTCCAGAAGCAAAAACCTTAATGCATTATAGAAAATAAAATCTTCTCTATTTCATTGACTGTTTTCTAACAGTTTATGACCTGGTTTTCAGATTCTTCCTTCAGCAGTATTGGGCTGTGAAGATATAAATAAAAGCTATATACTAAAAAATTTTATGGCAACCCAAGTTTACCAGTAGCCTGTTACAGCTAAAAATATCTGACCACATGTCTTTGCAACCTGAGAGTGAGCAATGGTATTTAATGTTTATGTTGCCATTTATTAGGCAATTGACAAATTAAGAAAAATGCATTTATTTCCCAGCTGTCCATTTTGCTTGTTGAGTATGACAGTGTCCGTTTTCTGGTTTGGATCTAGATGCCATCAACCAAGGAGTAGAATTAGAAGAAAAAGAATTGATGCCAGTTTATAGCTCCAAAATTGCAAGGGACCATTGCAAACATCAGTCTGACTTGCTGCATGAACAGACTGCTAAAGCTAAACATCCACAGCCACTCTGATTATGCAAGCTAAACTTGTAATAATTTTCCTTACTTTGAGACTTTTACTACTCATTTTCAAAAGGAATTATCAATAGGTCAGAGCTCAGTGAAATCAAAATCATTTTTCACCAGAACACACAAAGGTATTTTAAACATATCATTTTATTACTTAATGCTTCTTGGGAAGAAATGAACGTGAAGTAGGCAGAATCAGGGGGGAATTTAGGTGTGCCATCTTCCCACCTCTCCTACGTGTAGAGCCACATGGCTTGAAAGGGTAGTTTCCTTCAGATAAGGACACATCGCATCCCCCACAAGAAGAAAATAATTAGATGTGCATCCTAGGACCGTCTGAGACACAAGTCTATGCCTCAGAGCGCTGTCTAGTCCTAAGTAAATTAAGTCAGATGGGCTGAACTGAAAGCTATATTCCAGGCTGGGCCCCATTGCTTCTTTTAATCTACGTGAATTTAATCTGTGTGAAATGACACTAGTTTGTCTCTTTCTTGTTTTTCAGTGTATGGAAATGACATTGTGGGAAACAGAGGACAAATAGCTTCACCACAGTGGCCCAGAAGTTACCCTCACAATTGCAATTACCAGTGGCGGATAAGCGTTAATGCTTCACAAGTCATCCAGGGCCATATCCTGCAGATGGATATCGAAAATCATCACAGATGCCGTTATGACAAGCTAAAGGTGATTTCATTGTGATGTTATTTTATTTTAATTAACTTCGATAAAATGATGAATAGAGAAACCTACAAGAGGAATGGGAAGAATTTCTGAGGATCTGGTTTGCCTTATTGTTTTTGCTATGTCGTCTTTTCAATAATTATTAGCTATAGGAAGGGTTACATACTCTTTGGCTCCCTAACAGATATTTCCAAGCTGTAAATTTGAAACTTATCAAGAATAAGTCCACAATGGTGCAATCCTGAATTTTCAAATCCAAGAATTTCAGATACCAGATTGAACTTTGCTCTGTGCTGGTTCAGTTGTGGACAACAGTGACAATAACATCTCAGTGCCTCCAAAAATAAATTGATTTTAAAATCATACAAGGAACAATCCTTTACTTGCGCCTTCTTTGCTCTCTGGATCGATAATTGCTGTTGGCAGTAGGAAGGTACCTCTTTCTTCCTGTTTGACTGTTTTTCTTTACCCTCCTGTAATACGGTCTAGCCTTTTCACCTGGCTAGAAAATACAGTACACATGGTGCTAAGCAAAATGGAGCAACAGAGGCAGCAACTTCTTTCTGAACTTAGCTAAATGTAACTACTTAGTTAAAAAAGGTAAACGTCATCTTGTCTGGGGTTTTTTGTTTGTTTGTATTTTTTTTAACCGGCTGATTCAATAATTATCCTTTTCTTTCATCTTTGGGAAAAAGAAAGTTAATACTAGTTCAATATATTCAGTATATTCAATTCATTATTCATTGACTGATATCCAAATTTAATATTAGTTCAGAAAGGAAAAATAACTTTTTCCTTTATATCATGTCAGATTTTAACAGTGTCTTCTTTCTTCTCACTCAGCCTGCCTTTCTTTGTCCCTCTGAAACCAAAATGAGTTTCTTAAATCAGTTAGACATTCAGTGGATGTGAATCAACCTGACCTTTAACCTGACTCAAGGATCAAATCTTCAATGTGATGTTAATGTTTATTTAATATTTCCTAGCTTTGTCTACTGGACATTTTATACTGGGGGGAAGAGGACAAGAACACAAATGGGTTTGAAAGGTGGCAAAAGAGAAGCATCTTTTAACTAGCTAAGATTTTGGCTTATAAATACATAAAATGAAAAAATATTATTGCATATTTATTTGATAGAATTTGAATTGTATGTGTATATCTGCCTGTGTAAGGAACACCACTGTTCTCTCTGCAGATTTATGATGGGCCCACCATTCATTCTCGTCCCATTGCAACATACTGCGGTGCAGATCCTGCTTCTTTTGCATCCTCTGGCAGTTCAATTACAATCCAGTTCCAGTCAGATCCATCTGTGACTGGAAAAGGCTTTCTTTTGGAGTGGTATGCAGTGGATGCTTCTGGTGTTACACACACCATTGCTCGAGGTGGGTTTTCAGTGGTTTGCACAGTTAAAAGTGATATATCCAGTATATACTGAGCTTTACTTAAAAAATTCCAAACCAGCCTCCCCAAAGAGAAAGCCCCTAGCTATTAGCAAAGGGAAAGCTTTCACTAACATTTTAGTTAAGCATTTTGATAGCTTTTTAAAGCAATTTCTGGGGACTTTCAGATATACAGTGTTTTAAAAATAAGCATGTTGATAGAGGGGCGTTTTTGTTTACACAGGTATTTCATGAAAGCTAAACATTTTATATGCTTTCATGAGAAAGTATCCCTCTTGAAATACCATTCTTAAATCACTGGCCATTGTCATATGAAACCATTCACTATAATGCACCTCATATCCATAAATAAAGAGAATATGCTAAGTATGATCAGGTACCTCTAACAAGAAGAAGAGGGAATATGCTTCAGATTTTCTCCGTGCAAGTTCAATAAGAGAAAGTTAAGACTGACTAGGACATAGTGCAATGTCTTCTCTAAATCTGAAGGCAGATTTTTGGGGACAGAGGGATTAAAGATCCCTGGATAATGGCAGTATGTAATAGGTTTATGTGCTGGCAGAGCACTGAGCCACTAGATATCCCAGCAAGGACTCCGTCTTGATCTAAACCTTAGCTGAGGTGTTAGGAGTGGAGAAAAACTTCAATTCCAAGAGGGTAAAATGTTTATGTATTATTAGGTATGTATGCACTGTTCCTTTCTGATATGCAACCTGTGTTAAACTGTGGTAGATGCTTATAGGTCTTTTGCTAGATGTTCCTCAGGGTAAAATAGGTCACATCATTGCTGCACCAGGTACCACAGGAACATCCTTATAGCTCAGGATTTTCAAGTTTTATACTCTCAGTTCAAACTGAAGCTTGAAGAAATGCATTCCTGTGACTCCACATATCATCATTGTGCCCCCAATGTGCTTAATTATAAATCGGTCATCTTAAATTATATGAGGGGAGTGTTCACTTTAAAAGGAGGATGCTTTCATTTTTGTCTTCTTGTATGTGACAGGTGCATGCGGAGGGACTGTAACAGCGGAAGAAACACCTTCATTCCTCTTCTCACCGGGCTGGCCCATGAGTTACAGGAACTTTGCTGACTGTGTGTGGCTTATCAGAGCTCCTGGATCCACTGTGGAGTTCAATATCCTGGCCCTAGACATAGAATCTCACAGCTCATGCAACTATGACAAACTTATTATCCGAGATGGTGAGAAGCCAATCTTGCCCTACCACGACAGCATGCAATAGATACACAAGGTCCCAGTACCTGGAATTCTCATGTCCATTTTGCTTATGCAATCTAGATAGAAATGGGAGTACGTTCTAAATCAGTATTCTTCCTCTATGCTGAGACATTCAGTTAGTTAAAATAAAACTAGCAAAGTGTAGCAAAATACATAAAAATATATCTCAATCTGTAAGATGTTGAAAAACCACTTGCCTGAAAGCGTGAGCCACAGCAGCCAACAGGCAGATGTGAACTGATTTGGTTTTAACATTAACATTTCTTCTTTTGATCTCAGGAGACACTAGTCTTTCTCCAGTGCTGGCTACTCTGTGTGGACGAGAACCTCCTGGCCCAATAAGATCAACTGGAGAGGTGATGTTCATCCACTTCATGTCAGATGCAAGTGTCATTGGAGCCGGGTTTAATGCCTCTTATCACAAAAGTAAGATTTGTTTCTCTTCTTCCCCACGTAAGTGTCTGCCTTGCTGCTAACAATGGGTAAGGAAAGGAAAGACAAGACTCTGGCATTTTTAACAGTTGTCTACAGTCTATCTAATTAATCACACAGACCAATTATTCACATCTCATGAATATGCATTAATAAATGTCTGACTCTGCAAAGGTAAAATTTTCTATTTTCCCAGTGATGTAATACAATAAAGCATGATTCAAGCAGACCAGTCACTTTTCAGAAGTAAGAAAAGTGTACGCCTGTGTTTATAACAGCTCGGCTGAAGGTGAAAGAATGCCCTACTAAGAGAGGGAAATAAATGACTCAGAGCATAGACACAAAACAGGGAGAGACAGATGCAGAAAGCTGTGTAAGTTGCAGCAGGAATGTCAGCAGTTTCCAGTGGCACTCCTCCCACATGCACCCAGGGATGATAACAGATTCCCGAATGGGCTGAGGCACCGAGGAAAGTGTTATGATAACAGTGGACAGCCAGGGGAAGTTTTTCTGGCTGGCAGCTTGAGTAGGTGACAGTGGTTTGGTCCACAGCTACAAGCAGTGTACTTGGACAGTGTAACAATATGCTCATGCCATGGGAGGTCCCTGGCACAGCTGCCTGCTTACTCCTCTGTTAAGTCTGAGAACTGAGTCTCACTATCACGATGTTTGGTGTGTGTCATGTTGCAATCTAGTAGCTTGTATCTGGGAGATCATTCATTGTGTGCATTGCTTGATGCCCCTGAACTCTTCATACACTTGCTTCAACATTTGGTTTTACCTGTCATATCTTCCTTTTAGGAGACAGGATTTTTCTCCAAATGAATATGTGGATAGTTGACGCTAATATTTTTTCCTTTGCTTCAACTCCTTTTTCTCAGGTTGTGGAGGCTATTTGCACACAGACATGGGTGTGATAACATCCCCCAACTACCCTCAAGACTATGGTCCTAATCTGAATTGTTCCTGGCGTGTAGTGGTAACCTCTGGATCTATCATTGCTGTCCATTTTGAACAGCCTTTCCAGGTTAAGAGTGAGGATACTTCCTGCAACCTTGGAGATTATGTAGAGGTGAGGTTATTATCTAGGACACCAAATCCTCAAAGCTATTAAAGCTACTGAATCCTACGGATTTCAGTGTCAGTAAGGCAGTCCAGGTTGTCAGGGGGTGAAAATACCAAAGAGAAATACCAGAGATATTATTTCTCTTTCTGTGTCTTATTTATTGCTGTGCATTAATTAGTCACTAGATTATTGTTTTCCCCCACGACTGAACGCATTAAGATGGTGTGTGCTCAAAGTTTACATTCCAGGGCTGTTTGTTTGAGTGACATTAGCAATTTTTCTTCTTCTAGCTGAAGAATGGGTTAGATAATGCCGCCCCACCTTTGGTGTCTGGAAGAGGGAATGGTCGGTTTTGTGGAAGCAGCTCCATCTCTACCATGTACACCACAGATAATCAGCTGTTTGTCCACTTCATTTCTGACAGCAGGAATGAGGGTCAAGGATTCAAACTGAAATATGAGGCTAAGAGTCTAGGTAAGTCTAGGAAATAAGCTTAAATTCTGCAACTCAATAGAAATAACTTGGAGTTTGTCCTCCTAAAGGATGTTCTTGTTGTAAGTCCCAACCCTGGAAAAATCAGATGTCTGCAAAAACGTCCGGTTCCCTTTTTTAGTGCATGACTTCCGATCCTACTCCCAAATTTCTTCTTTTTAAAGAGAGTCAGCTCCAGGTCACAGAACCTGGAGATACTAAAGTTAAAAAAACAACTTATGGGGAACCCTTCAGCAGTGAAGTAGCATCATAGTTAGGAAGAGATGTTCAAAATTCATACTGTAAAGGAAAAAAAAACCTGGAAACAAGAACATTATTCTGAACATATAGTACCCTGTGCAAGTGCTAAATGATGTCAGGAATGATTTAGGCTATTGTGTCTAAAAAGGTGGTAACATTTGTCACAAATTTTACTCCCAGCTGAGAAAATAACATGCCCTGCCAAAGCTGACATTTTTTGAAAGAATGAAAAAAATTGAGACTCAGGGCCCAGGGGTAAATCAAGGACTTGGCATTTGCAGTTATTCCACTGTATTCATGACGTGCCACTTGGGACACCAGGAGACCTCCTGTTAAAGCGTGTAACTAAACACAACTAAGGCAACATGTCAATCTACTCAAATTTTTAAGTGCTTGTTTCCTGCCTACTTTTCCCTGCTGCCACAAAAAAATCATTCTTAGCATTACTGTAGGGGATTCATGAAGGGTGAAGGTGAAGCTGTATAACAGTATTTCTACCACTTCAATACATAAAACTTGACTAAAACCCCGTGTTAAACCAGTATTGCCAGAACACAGCGAGGGTATTTGACAGAAAAAGTTCTGGTCAAAATAAAGATATTTTTGCAGGATAAAGGACCTAAACAAATCCTAATGTTTGCTCTGACTGGCATTCCTCACACGTTCATTATTGTCTCAAACAGACATTTCAGTTTTGGAAAGCAGAAGTGGGGAATGATTCACAGAAGCATTGATGTGTCTGACTTGTAGGCTTTCTAGCTCTTGGGAGTTGGGATAGGAACAAGGCAAGAAATATGTTTCCTGCTTGGTTTAGAAACAATCCATGGGAGAACTAATAGCAGTTTAATTCAGGGCCTTAAACATGTGGAAATGAGGACGGCTAGGTAAGTAGCAGCACAGGAACATAGGATTCTACTGCATTAAAATGTTTTCCCACAGTAAGCAGTAAAATGCGCTTGTTTTTGATGTAACTATATGACACCACAAGGAAACTGTGTTGGAATATAGTGATAACTCATATTTTTGATGCCTCACCCATTTCCTTAACGTGCTGTTTTTTATTGGCGATCTTTTGTTTCCCAGCTTGTGGAGGGAATATTTATATCAATGATTTCAACCCCAGTGGATATACATCTTCCCCCAACTATCCAAGCAATTATCCCCCGCGTGCTGACTGTGTCTGGACCATAACTGCTCCTAATGGACATGCAGTAGAGCTGCAGTTTGAAGATCAGTTTTACATTGAACCTTCACCAAAGTATACATCCATATTATTTTGCCTGTGTTTTTTCACAGACTCCATTCTGATTATTCTTTCCCTATTACTTCCTCTAATTCCTCCCGGAGTGCACTTCCAGATTTTCAATCAAAAGTGGTTAGGAAATTTTTGTGAGAGATCACTGAAGCTATCAGGCCATTGGTATATATTCCTAGGACTTTGCAGTGCATGACAGAAATGAAATTAATGTAACAGACAGAGCAGAAGCATCCATGGTACAAAGGTGCTTTCTGCATAATCTGTGCCCTCTAGTATTTTCATATTCAGATTTTCAGACATTATGACTCTCAGGTGCTTTTAAATCCACAAAAATTACCACCACGACAATTTTTTTCTCTGCTCCACTGCTTGTCTGGCGATTTGCAATGGGTCTACGTGTTTTGCATCCGCTGCCTGAAGCATAAAACAAGGCCCAGTTTCCAGCTGATGTAACTTCATTGATTTGGGTCTGGACCACTATGCGGCAAAGGTGAGCCTCACCTGTGAGACCATGTCCAGAAAAAATGGTGCAGGATGGAGAATCCCAAAGGTGTCCATTCTCTCTGGCTTCCCAGCACACTGCACCATTCTGAAGGCAAAGCTGTTAGTCTTTCTATGACCATCTAAGTAAGCCCCCGGATTTGAATTTTTATTGCTTTCATCTGTCATATCTGTTCCTTAATTCAACAGTCACCAAGGAGACTTAATAGGGAAGATCTGCGGAATCTGGAGGCTGCCAAAAACATATGTTAAAGATGGTCACAACTACTTTATCAGTGCTGTTCGTACCCCTCTCCAGGACTTGCTTCTGTCAATTCTGATCTGGTCATAGACTGGGCTTGGGATGAATCTTTCTCAATGTTTCTGGCACTTCTTTTGATTCAAATATTACATAACTATCATCGATTATGAACTTGTTGATTTTGTTCTGGTCACACTGCGTGGAAACTGATCTAATTCACTACAGATCATGGCTTTCAGTATATACTGAAATGATTTCAAACCACAACTGCTATACATTGAACAGAAAATTCTCTCCTCTTCTAGCTGCACTTCCAGTTACCTCGAGCTACGCAATGGCGCTGACTCCACTGCCCCCATCATTGCCAAGCTGTGTGGAGGATCAACGCCAGGCTTGCAGAGGTCCTCAGGAGCTGTCATGTACCTGAGGTTCAGGTCTGACAGCAGTGCCACACACGTGGGATTCAATGCTAAATACTCCATTGGTAATGCTTACATTTATCAATTTCTTTGATTTTAGAGAATATTTTGGTCTCAGTTGTCAGGTTTTTGTAATAGGGCTTAAATCATGCCTATGAGGTGGACTGACAGATACGTGCCTCTCTCAATCGGTGTTAGAGCTAAGGCATCAGAATCATATGGGTTAACATCAGCATGTTCTGCACCTAGCTAGAGGTGAAAATTCTGGAAATAGGAATAGAAAAGTGCTCGTAGATCTGCAGCAGTCAAAAAAAAGACTGGATAACCTCTTGTCAAAGACAATTATCAAAGGGGCAGTAGAAAAAAAGGTTGATGTGGATAAAGTCATGTAACATGATTTGATTTTCAGCATGCAAAATTACTGCCACTTTCATGAGCAGGATCCTGAAAGGGAATGCAAAGATCATCTGAGAGATGGCAGGAGAAGAACAAATTAGGAACTTCTCTATGTAAATGTAAATCAATCTATAATATCAATGCTGCTAGACAAACAGACTCAGCAAAACAATGGACACAAAAAATGAACAAACAGTAAGAACCATTATTTGTCAGCTGGGAAAAGAAATACTTTAAAATTATTTGCTCTCAAGCTGCAAAAACAGGACTAGAAAACACTATCAAAGTTTTAAAATTAAATAGAAAATAGACTTAGATTAGATTCAGAAATATGCAACTTTTTTTGGTTTTGATAATGTTAATAATATTCCAAGAGTAGCAGCTATTATGTTAATGTCGCTCCTATAGAAAAGTCTAGGACTGTTAGTTTCTCAAAGGCAAAGTAGTGGACAATATTGCTTTACACAGAGTTTTGCTGATTGTGTTAGATCTCAAATGCTTAGGCCAATATAGTGTGCTATTATATTTCTGAATGTGAAAAATGAAACAACTTGCAAGAGAACATTGTTAGTATATGAAGCCACAATTTATATTTATCCATAAAAGATCTAGAGTATTTCAGCTGTATGCCAGTCATCCTGGAAAAAAGCACTGATCACTCAGAAGAGCAGACAGTATGAACACAACTGTTATTGCCATGAAAAAATTTCTGACTAGCAGACACACAGAATATCCTGTAAAATCCAATAAATTCCACCTGGGAATATTATTTGCTGTAAGCCTTAGTACTATGAACTTATGTTTGCAGGTACCACAGAGAAATCAGTTTTCAGAAAGAGGGAATATTAAAAATAAATAGCTGTTTCCCAAATTGTGCAGAGATCCCTTACCAAAGCTTCACAAGGAGTGGAACTTGAACAGGAAGGGACTGTAGGAAAGGGGAGTCCGAACCATAGCTGTAGGCCCAAAACAGCAGTCAATTTTTGTCAGTCCTAAAAAAATTTATATCCACATTTAAGAAACTAAATTTCTTTATACTTATCTGATACAGCTGCCCAAGACTTTTTGGTAAATATGAACATGGGTAGAGATTAGATATAGACCTTGAAATCTGTGAGTTTATTCAAATTAATAAGGGATATGACAGAGAGGAAGGGATGCTGGGATGCTTGCAATGGAAGGGGGTGTGTGGGAAAAACAAAAACAAACTAGAACTGGTTGAATTAGGGGAATGTGGAGAATTTTTAACTAGAAGACAATTCCTGTTTTATTCCCACACCTAGAGAACAAGTAAGTTGTGCCTTAGCTTTAGGTCTGATTTAGGAGAAAGGTCATCTCTCTGAGGTCCTTCAATCACCCAAGCAATGTTCTTCCTTTTGCAGCTCCCTGTGGCGGGACAGTGATAGGACAAACTGGCATCATTGAAAGCATGGGGTATCCTGAGCTTCATTATCAAGACAACCTGCTGTGTGAATGGTTTCTGCAGGGTCCCAGGGGCCACTATCTTACCATCAGACTAGAAGGCCTAGATATTCAAAACTCCTCCGAGTGCGCAAATGACTTTGTGGAGATCCGAGAATACAACGCTTCTGGTCTGAGAATTATTTCAGTGTTTGTCTTCCCTTCCCTAATACTACTACGAAACCTCACCAGAGGTTCCTGAAAGCATTTCCCTTTGGGTACAAAGTGAGCCTTTTCAATGTACAGTATTTGCTTCTGTCTGCCTTGCTTGCTGAAGCAAAGTAAGGCAAACAAAGCCCTTCTATTTCCCAGCAAAAACTGGATTTTACTAGTTTAATCCTGCCTGTCTGATTGAATTGGACAGTGATCCTTCAATATAAATATGAATAATATATTGATATAAAATTGTCTTTCTGTATCTGATTTTTGCAGGAAATTTGTTGGGCAGGTACTGTGGTAATACTCTCCCTGATGCTGTGGACACCTCTGACAGTTTTGCTTACGTCAAGTTTGTCACTGATGGATCAGTCAATGCCCGAGGATTCAGACTGCGCTTTCACTCCAGTACTGAAGGTTGGATTTGTAAGACTGCAGGTTACTTTCAGGGAAGCAACATATACCACAGACCATAATTGCACTAGTACAGCCTATATTGTGGATCACTTATTCTTGGAGTGCTGTGTATTTGCTCTGAAATTTAAACTCTGGGGGAAGTATGAACAGAGCTCTCTGATTGCTACTTAGTCGAGCTGAAACTTTGAGCGGCAAGCACTCTCCCGCTATAATGCCATCAGTGGTAGGCCTCACGCAATGAGGCACACTCTTCCACACCTTTTCTATCCATCAATCAGTCCAGGGACATTCTAACATACCCTCCCCACATCCCTCTTGATGAGGAGGAAGGTAAAGAAGCGCTATGGTTTACCTTTGTGTTATTCTGTCCCTCTGAGGTGAGTGGTACTCTTAGATCTCCATAAATCCAATAGTTTTTAACCAATAGGTTTTAAGCAGAATCACAGAACTGCAGAGCTATTGAGGTTGGAAGGGACTTCTGGAGATGAGGTAGTCCAACCCCTGCTCAAGCAGGGTTGGGTAGAGGATGCTGCCCAGGACTGTGGCCAGTCGAGTTTTGAATGTCTCCCAGGATAGAAACTCCAAAACCTCTCTGGACAACCTTTTCCAGTGTTCAGCAACCCTCACAGTAAAAATATTTTCATACGTTGAGATGGAATTTCCTGTGTTTCAATTTGTGGCCATTGCCTCTATTCCTGAGCACGACGACTTCAAGGAGCTACTCTGATCAGAACTAAGGACATAGACCTATCCCTGCTTCACAATTCTCTTTCACATTCTTCAGTGCCCATGCAGTGCTTGTCCTGCCAAAATATGGCTACTTTTTAAGAAATTCTTTGCAGTAGTGGTCATGAAAAATTTGCCAACTCTTCTTAACTCTTTCCAGCTCACTCAAAAGCTCAGCTGAAAGCTTCCTTACTCTTTTTGTTTGCTTCTGCAATACAGTAACACAGGGGGAAACAAATTTCCGAAGAATGTTACTCCACTCCCAGGATGCTGTTCTGCAACCATGGAAGAGAAACTGTATTAGCAAAAATTTAATGCAGGTGGATACACAGATTAGACTATTCTGCAGGAGTCTGTGAGGGTGAGGAAAGGGACTAACTCTCCCACTGGACTCCATTAAACTATATCTCTGTGTTTTGAAAGGAAACCAAGTGTAAGGTGGTAAATTTATACCATTAATCTCAGAAGAAAAATGCACTCTATACCCAAGACCTTTAGTGTTCTTTCCTCAGAGCACACTTTGATATTCATAACAAAGATAGGAAAACCACAAAATAACTGTACTGAAAAAGTGTTGCTTAAAATCCTTGAAAGCTTTTTCTCTACCCCTCCTAACCAGCACAGGAAAAACACATCCTTCATCATTACCCACTCTAAGACCATGCTCGTTCTGTGCAGCTCTGCCCAGTCATCTGAAAAGCAGAAATATCTCAATCCTGCCACAGCGAGAGGCTTGTATCACTTGACATCAAAGCCTGTGGGTCACTCCGAAGCCTGGCATGAGCCCTTCAGAGAAGGGAATGTTAATAATTAGACTAATTGGAGCTGCTATGGTCAATTAATATTCAAGTACATTTATGGGTGAGTGATAAGGACTGGCAGGAACTTAGCTGTTTAGAAAAATATATGGACAGGACAGGCATAATAAGTCAAGCTCTCGGGATATCTTTTTCTTGCATTATTAAAGTTGTTTTGCTATAATTCTATAAGCAATGCTTTACTCTAAGAAGTATCCCAATATTTGGGTATTTCAGAATGTGGTGGGGATTTTACTGCCCCTGTTGGAACATTTACTTCACCCAACTATCCCAACCTGTACCCACATAATCGAGTGTGTGAATGGAGGATCACAGTGGAAGAAGGGCGACGTGTGACTCTAATCTTTAACGATATGAAAACTGAAGAACACTGGAGTTGCTCATCAGATTATGTGGCTGTGAGTATTGGGCGTGAAGGCAGAAAATGCTCTTCCTAATCCCTTTATGGAGCATTAATGGACGTAATAGAGCTGAAATGTAATTTATAGGTCTACATCTGGTTTTAAGACAAATCATAATTTAATCTGGGGAAAACAGATAAATGAGAGAAAGTTAGCTCTGTAGGGTGTCTAAACTCATCTGCTTGTTTTACAGTATGGAAAGTTTTGGAATTATGGTCTAGGCAGAGGGGAGGACTTGAAGAAATCATTGGAGTTGTCTGTCAATTATGGAAGAAAGCTTTGGGGTTTTTGAAAGCTTTCAATGTCTCTTCTCTGTGTACACAAAGACCATCAGTCAGTGCCAGGTCTCTTGACTTTGGAACTTGTTACTGCTGTTGTTACTTACTGTCGTCAATTGGAAAAATAATAAAAAGAAAGATAAAAAGCCAGAGATTGCACCAAATGGCTACTACTTTGTTGGACCTTGCATATTCTGAAAAAAGAAAGGGGAACCCCAGGAAATTCTACCTCTTTATCACCACCCCATGTCCAAAAAGATAGATTTTGGTCATTTTGTCATCGTTATTTTAGATTTGTGGTTATTTAGTACAAAAAATAAAATAAAATAAAACCTGGCACACAGAACTGGACCTGGTCCAATGTACAAATGTGTCAAAAACATGATTCCTCTATGAAATTGCAGGAATAGGAGATCTAGTTTAGTTTTCCATTTGTTCAGATTAGCAGTGCAAAGACAGGAATTAGCTTTAGTGTGATCAGAAGCTAGCCCACGCACAAGTGTGTGGGGGGGAAGTAGCTCTCCCTTGTGATTTGTAAATGATGTTCTCCTGTTTTCCTTCACAGATGCTTTAGACAGACCATGGGGAGCTAGCTTTTTATTGATTAATGAAGTAATGATCTCTTAAAGGAAGATCAGTTCTGCTAGCTTTTGTGCCTTCAGCACTCTAACATATTCCAAATCTCAGTGGGAAACATCATTTCTGCCTCACTTGCACTGCTGTGATAGTACTGGAAAGAAGGAATTAACTCCTAGGCTAAAGGCTGTATGAAAGAAACTGATCAAAATATATCTGGATCATCAAAAAGTGAAATGTTTGAACTAATTAAAAATGCCCACCAGCATTTAATATGTTGGAGGAAATTTTGATAAAGCTGATATAGATATTCTTAACAAGAATACAAAGATGATAATTTGAAATGGAGTGAATATGAACAGTAGCTGGCATTATTAAGTGATTGAAGATATAAATATTGAGCTAAAATACAGTATTTTTCCCAATAAACCTATTTCAATTTCTGTTTGGTTTGTGGTTTGGTTGGTTTTTTTTAAAGAGAGAGGGAATATGTTTGTGTTTCGCCAAAATAAGCAAGGTACTTTTGATGTTTTACTTCAGAGCCTCATCCACTCAAGACAATGGAAATTTGTTCCAAGTTTTTGAGTAGATTGGGGAACTAAGCTGATGTGAGGAACATCAGTGAATCTTGTATTAAAGATGTGAAACACTGTTAAATCATACAGGAGATGCTTGTAAGACTGTATTTTGATCTCATAAGAGTTTATTTTGACCCAACAGGTTTACAATGGCCTCAGACAGAACTCTCCCCGGCTGGCCAAGCTATGTGGTGAGGTAAATCCAGGCACTGAGGTGAAATCCTCTGGAAACACAATGAAAGTAATTTTGGTGACAGATATGTCCCATGCAACCAGAGGCTTCAGCGTCTCATACACGTCTAGTGAAGATGCAGGTAGAGTGTGTTTTTGAATTGAGTGACTGATCTTTGGTGAGTCATTTCATAGCTAAAGTATTGGCACATGTCAAAAAAATGACCTAAACAGAAAAAAAAAAATCTCTGATACGTTTTTTTCTCTCTTACATCTCTAGATGGGAGTAGATACATATCTTTAATTAGTTGAAAGGACTTGAAAAAAATGGGGAATCTCTGGGAGTTATGGACTTCATGTGCCTGTTATGTCAAACTTCAAATGGAAAGAACAACCTCTCTTATGGATCACAGTCCCTTATTCTCACTACTGATTTATGGTTTTGTACTTAGTCTTGAGTAAGAGGTGGTCTGAAGTGGCCTTATTCCATGAAAAATCCAAAAAGCGTAGAGCCATAGACAACTTGAATAATTCAAGTGCTTCCTTATTACTCATGGGGGTAATTAATTTATTGCAGCTTGTGAAAGAGCACAGTTAACCTACTTTTGCAAGCTCAGCCTCCTGAGAGGAGGCAGCTGGCAAAGCCCTATTACTACTACAGCCTTGAGTCTTTTGATTTTCCAACCCCCCCGCCAAGCATCCTACTGTAGCATAAGCATACTGCTCTTGAGAGTATGTTCCAGAAAAATCTTCTCTTGAGTCTAGAATTAGGTAATAGGTAGGGCTGAGCAACACTGAACTGGAGCCGCAGCGGGATTTTATCAAAATGTTAAATAATGCTTGTTGTATTGAAGGTGCTGATGAAATATTTCATTTGATATTGTGAAAAATTGTTGTTTCTTTGCTTTACACATGTGTTTTTAAAGGCTTGCCAATAAATTCCAGGACACTAGGCCAGAATTCCCTTGTACACATCAGTAAATTATGAAAAAAGAAGATGGAAAAGGTTTTGGTCTAATCAGTATATATGCTTGCTGACATGTGTGTATCAGAATAAACATGGGCAAGATTTCTCTTCATACAAGAATTATTACTATTTTTAAAGAAATTATATTTTGTCTCTGCAGTCTGTGGTGGAACCCTGATGGGACATGGAGGTGGGAATTTCTCTTCTCCCGGCTACGATGGTGTCAAAAATTACACAAGTAACCTGAACTGTGAATGGAGTGTTGAAAACCCCTCCCACTATAATTCATCCATATATATATCTTTCGAGGATTTCCACTTGGAACATCACCAGGATTGCCAGTACGACTACCTAGAGTTACGAATAGGTTTGTATGTTTAGCAGGAGAATGGATTAAGGCTATCAAGATTCCAGTTATGCAATTGTGTTTGTGCCAAATCTTTTTCATATATATTTGCAGAGAATGATTGTTGTAGGATCTGAACATTTGAGAGACTGTTCATGCATGCCTTCCATGTTGCCTTCTAGACCAAGAATGGGATTTCACTGCCAGCGCAATGGATTGGGTCACCCTTTCCTTCAGGGGAGAAAATGGAAAAGTGGATAGGTATCTTGAGGTGATAAATTGTTTTGGTGGTTGGAATACACACCTGACTTTCTCTTTACAAGGGACAATACAAATTTCACTTCATCTCCCTTGAAAGATGGCAGTCGGGAGAAGTTGGAGTCATCAAAACAATTTATTTGGTCCACAGCCCATTCTCTCCCTGCTCCTGAAATATCTCCAGGGACAGCAGGAGCGGAGTAAAGAATGCTTTAATTATTCATAGCCTCTGGGCTGCATACCCACTTCATAGCCCCCTTTTGTGCTCTAAAAGATGATTCTCCAAAACCACATCCATATTTCCTGTGAGACTGCATCACGAAATATAGACTAAAGCATTTAAAAGGAAGACAATCACAGGATTAATGCACCAGTAATATCTCTGCATATTTGAGCATCTTTAGCTATCCATAAGAAAAGGCAACTGGAAATGTTGTATGAAAGTCACTCAGCTAATGCCAAGTGTAGTATGAAACCTCCAGCTGTCTCCTTCGCTGAAAGGCTGTATCTATGAGTCCCAGAGAGAGCAGGTTCTAATTTACCAGGAAATCGTTTCTGAAAGGTGTGGGGAGATTGAGAGCAGGAATCCGTTACATCCTTATTTGCATTCATTTCAACAACAGCTCTTGGTTGTATAGCGTCAGTTTGTCCTGTGTACAGCCAAAGCATGCACAGCTGTGTAGCCTAACAATTCCCTCCCATGTATGCACTGGAGCTCCAAAATAATAGAAAGGCAACTCAGAGAAAGAAATAATAAAATATATCTGGTCCATTACTCATCAGTTTCCACTACTGCACTTTATTCTGAACCTCAGGCCTCCGGGCAATACAATCAAATGAAATAGGAAAAAACGTTGTCTTATTTTGCGCTACACAGCTTGTCGTCTAAATAGTAATGTTAATTTTGGCCATACTAATGGATCTTCAGTTTCACAACCAGTCTCATGTCAAAGGCAAAATGCCCCAATTCAGCTACGTATGCTGACAAGTAACATTTAATAAGCACCGAGATGCAAATAGTGCAAAATATCACTAAACTTGGGCGTGTGCTGTTTAAGACTCTCAACACAGCAGATGCGAATTTGGGGAAAGGTCCAATTCAACAGTAAGTCACCTGAGAGACCCCAAATGAAGCTAAGATGTGTAAAATTGCTTTGAGTTATCCATGCAACACACTTAATGGTACTGAATGAAAAAAAAAAAAAGCAGAATTGACTTTGTGTATTCACTGAGAAATGTTTAATCTAAAAAGACAAAATAAATATTTCAAATTTCTGAGGGTAAGGCTTTATATTAAGTTATTATCAGGCACATGCATGTAGTCTGTACGTGGTAGTACAGCTGAGCATGTTGCTACAGTGAAATGTACTTCTAATTTTTGGCTTTTGTGGAAGACTCTTGATTTTGTCTTTCAAACCATTACCTTCAGTTTGAACCAAATCTTACAGCACAATCTTTTTGTTTACATTGTCTGTTTATTAACAGTCTAGATCTCTGGCCAGCTGGCCATTCACGAAAGCAGTGACTGGTGCCACACTGTAGAGACTGAGTAACTTGGGTAACATCTGTCACATAGTCAATCACCTCATAAGAAGTGCAAAAAAGAAAAAGTACACTTCACATTTTAATGCTCAAGGTAGTTATTAGTATTTTTTCCCCAAATCATTACTTATCATGAATGTCTTCCACTTGTACAGCTCAGTATCACTTTTAGTGCACGTTAACAAGACAGGTTTTAGCATTTTTATATGTAATTTACATTAACAGAATTTTATTATATGTCACCTTTTATCCCTGCACTTCAAGGCATTTCAAATGGTGGCTCTGTCACTGTATATGACAGAAAGATAAAGTTACTCAGCCACATTACTTGGAATAACCGTGAAAGGGCTTTGAAGAGCGCCCAAAGTTTCTCCCTCCTGCTCTAGCGCCTTCTTCGCAAGACCAGCCTGCCACCCTGCGTGGAGCTAGGAGTTGCTTTTGAATGGAGACTTTTAAGACCAGCAGCCTGCCGTTATTAGAGAAGCAAACTTAGGAATGGCATTGCCTGGATGTCATGAGGAACACTATTACACTTATTTTCCTTCTCCTGAGAATACACCAGTAATAAACAGAAACTGTTACTTCTGCCAACGTGATGGCTTACCCCAACATGAACAAACATTCAGCATCACAGAAGCACAATGGCCTGTGTTGTGCTTTCTTTTTAGGTTTCAAAGATTTGAGCAAATGCTGGCATTTTTTTTGCCATACAGAGAACAGTATTTTGAGCTCCCTGGGAAAGAGATGCCCACTATTAATATAGCAATGACAGCTTGTTCATGGATGAAGCACTTCCCTATATGGTAGAAAGCTCAAAATCCCTGTTGACTTTTAATGAGGATGTCACCAACACATAGGCTCAATAGGCTTCCACGCAATCAGGTCCTTGGGCCCTCTCTTCCCACTGTTCTGCCCCAAAACATCTGCAGTTTTGGGGCAATTTCTGTGTTTTCAGGTCTGATGGGTCAAAAATGAAAGTGTGCAGGATGGCAGGAAGGGGAGAGAAGGAGCCCAAGATATTAAAAGGATCATTAACACAGCTTTGGAGAGAATTTCCTTGTTGTCGAGATTTAGACCCCAGCAATGAACTGCGGCACTCTACCTACACCCATAACAAATGATCAGTTATTAAGTGCGATAAGTACTTTTCTCTGTTTTCTAGTCAAAACAAAATTAAATGCACGTTTGCCCTATGTATTCCTTTATGTTATTGTAGCTCTTTTAGGATTCAAAAAGTGTATTTTTTTTTCTTTCTTTACTCAGGGGACGCTGATGGAGAGCTAATAGCCAGACTTTGTGGTCAGGCTGCACCATCTGTGCCACTAGTCATAGCTGCCCCGCAGATCTGGGTACACTTTGTAAGCGATAAAAACACAGAAGATAAAGGATTCTTGGCCCATTACACGTTTGAAGGTAAATGGCTTGATAGGCCGTTGCCCATGCTGACTGAGGCACTTCTGGGGAATGCTGCCATTCATTTGGTGATACTGAGAGTACACACTAGGGGATCAACTCTCAAAGAGGTCCTCAAAAGTTACAGCGCCTGCCACTATTTATATCCATCTAAAGCAAACATATGTTAGCAATTGAACTTTCAGATTTATTTTCTGCCTCACTGTTCCCGTTCCCTGAACCGCATTTGAGTTTTTGCAATGTAGTGCAACACACAGAACAGCTGGTTGCTCTTGGGAATAGGGATGTAACAGGTAACACCAGCCAAGTTTGACTTTCTTCAAATAGGCCTCCAGAGTGCTAGAATGGCTGAAATGCATTCTGCTGCTTGAACCCTTGCACTTATTTTGAAATCCACTTTAAAGCCATATCAGTGCAAATTACACCATTTGCATGCCAGCATAACTATTCTTCCTGTCATAGCTGAATTTAGCCTTGGTTCTTATCTAGAAGCATCAGCAATTTTTTTAGTTGATTGTGTTGGTCCAAGAATGGCACTGGTTTACTTAGGAGTCTGAGTTAAATAAATGGGAGATAAGGTGGAAGAGGCAGCTGTAAGTGTCAGCTGGCAAAGGTTTTGTAGAGCTATATTAAGTATCAGAATAAATGCAAAGTTTCAAGGTCATTGCATCTGTTCACTCACTATTCAATGACACGGCTTTTAAAACTTGGATTTTTTCAGATAAATTTTTCATCCTTACCTATATCAGTCCAACTTAAATATATTTTAGTACTATTACAAGCTGAATAATCTTCCACTCATTTGATTATAGTTCCTAACATGTATTGAAATGTTACTTTTTTTCTTCAGCTTGTGGTGGTATACGGTCAGGTGAAAGCGGAGTTATCTCAAGTCCTAACTACCCAGAGCCTTACAGCAGCCTGAGTCGTTGCTCCTGGTTGTTGGAAGCCCCCGAAGGTGAAACCATCACTGTGAGTAACACAATGTCATGATTGTGTCTGCAGCTGGCAGTATGAGAAGCACCCTCTGAATCTTGAGGAACAGGTTTGAGACAATTTGGAAAATCACAAAGGTGGAGGAAGTGTCTCCTCATCGGCCTTACCTAAGAAAGAGGGGGAAACAAAGATAACACAACCAAACTAGACTGTGCTTTTTGAAAAGCAGAAGGATTCTAGTCTAACTTGAGCTCAAACCATAGTACCGACTTCTCCTTTAAACAATGACTTTCTGTATTTGGGAAACTAAAATAACTCATGCTATTAGATGTCCATGGATATTCTCACTATCGTGGGAATAAACATGAGGCTGAAGTTTTTTCATCTCTGCAGAAAATTTAAAAGCCACCAGAAAGTTACTTTCATGTCTTAATGGTTAGTCTGGAAGATAATACGATTTTGCTGGTACAAATTACATCAATGAGATGCTACTCTTATATCCCAATAACTATTAATGGGCTGCCTGAGGTGCTAATTTCTTGAGCCAAACTGCTGAGAGACCAATTTAAGCACCTTTATGACCAAGCAATGCTAAATTATTGCAGTGCTGAATTATTTGACTGATCTTTTGGAGAATGGGTCCAATCAGCGACATTTGCAGTCCAGGTCAGAAAAATATCTGAAAAGCAATTTTTTAAAAACACATTGCAGATTTTCATATGTAATGTCTTTCACTAATTTCCCTATCATGTTTTCCTTATTTACAACTACGAAAGTGTTTCTTAGAAATGCAAACCCATTGTCCTAATTGTTCTGCTGCATGATATTCTGACCATTTCCTAGGTACTTACTTCAGGGAATACATGATTATTTTAGTAGAACACAACATTTCTATTTAATACAAAAATTTGTTTAAAGCAGAACTAATCTTAATCAGATGGAAGTATATTTGTGTTTTAAAAGGACTGATTAGCAGCCCCCTCAGTGAAGGCAGACTAACCTTTTCCAGTATAAGCTGCCAGTTTCAGTTGCTGGTAAAGTTCCAAACTTAAACCATTTGAGCTAAATTTGTATTTGGTCTTTGCCTCAGGCAAGAGTTCTTTTGGAAATGAAAACACACCAAAGTTACAGGAAGAAGTACTGTGTATTTGCTAAACTTTTCCACAAAGATCCCAATCCTGGAACTGGTGAAAAAAAACCAACTTATTGGAAGAGGGCCAGGCACTCATTAGTGTCCATCAATATTTCAGCATCAACAAATCCAGGAGTCTACTGGCTTAGCAATCTAAATCTTTGAACTGGAAATCCCACCCATGTGCATATCACTCCAAGGACAAATGGCATCAGTGTGAGAGGGAGACAGAGTCAGAAGCTGCCTGCCCAGCCCAGTCTATTTACGTGATACATTCAGGCCCACAGGAACCAACCATGCAACTGTTGCTCTCTGATTTAATGGAAACTAGCATTATTTTCAGCAACTGCTAAGTATTCTGATTCAAAATAATAGGAAGAAAAAAATCCAAGGCTTTCTGCTTACATAGCTACTTACATTTGAATGTGCAACTTCATATTTCGTGACTAGAAGCCTTGGGAACAGGAATGTGGTTCAACACCTGCGCATATTCAAGGCTGTTTTGAAGCACATACTTAGCTTCAAACATATGGTTAAGTCCCAATAATGCCAGTTTTGAACCTGTGCATTCCTCTTCCACTTCTGTCTTCATGGGAAGTAGCTGCTGTTGCTTATAGTGGCAAGACTTCAAGCAATACTTGCAGGAAAGCATCAAGGTGAAGTGAAGGTTGGATTTCTGAGCATACCCAGATATCGTTGTGCTAGGATGGCTCCGGGATCTGGCTGCAATTGCTCTAACCCCTCTGCTGGTGTGGCTGGTGTTACCTCCTGAATGTCGCTTTTGTGTGTTACAGCTTACTTTTACAGCCTTCCACGTTGAAAATCATTCACTTTGTAAGTGGGACTCTGTTACTATCCTGAATGGTGGCTCTCCTGGATCTCCTGTCATAGGAAAGTATTGTGGAACCACATCCCCTGGGACTATTCGGTCTGGTTCCAGCAAGCTAGTCGTCATCTTTAACTCTGATCACTCAATTCAAGGAGGTGGCTTTTATGCAACATGGACAGCAGAATCTCTAGGTAAGAGAAAAAAAAATCTGATTTTGTCAGGTCTAACCTAGCAGTACATCATGCCTGTATAGCACTTTTCAGAAATAGGATTCCTCCTCTTTAATTAAATTTGCCTTAAAGAACAGAAGAAATACACGCCAACATCTTCAGCGTTCCTGAGAGAAGCGAGCACTAAAAAAGTCAAGTATTAAACCAGTGTTGTCTGATCTCACACAATGAAATCAAATTTCGACGGATTTTGTACTTTTTAAGCCTCCCACTGGTAGTTTCTCAATGTCTGTAAATTGATACCATGCCCAGGATCCTCCCAGCAGTGGTATCTATTGTCAGTGACTATGAGGAGACATTTTATTTCTTGAATAATAATTGTTTCACAGTTTGGTTTGGTTTAAACACTTAAAACTAGAAAGAGATCAGTTTCAAAACAGAGAGTTTTGAAGCAGCAGCAGACAGAACTTTTCAAAGAGCACGTGTGACAACAGCCTAAAACTCTTCCACTTTAGTGGAGATGTTGGTACACTTTTGAAGGTGATAAACATGCGGGATTGAATTGGTACATTTTAAAAAACTACCTTCTCTCTGTTGAAATTATCATCTCTCTGGATTTAAAAAAAAAAGTTAGCTCACCATTTGCACACTGTCCTTCAGGAGGTGACTAAAGGCAAGTGTAGATGTGCTGGCTGGTGGCAGTGCAGAATTCATTGTGCCTTCATACGTCAGTACAGAGCTGGCAACGTGTTCTCTAGTGTCCCCTCCAGCTGCAAACCTGCATCAGTTAATGATCTAGCAATATTCACACACTGACTTGATGGAGTGTCTTCTTAAACATATCAATAGTCTGTGCTTGCGTGAATATACACTGTCACTTAAGGAGGTTTTTGACACTGTTCCCTGTTGTCACTGGGATTTCACATTCAAGGAAGGCCACTCCTCAATGATGTAGCAGACATTAGCATGCACATGCGATGTGCATAGTCAGTATTCTCTCTGTGAAAGAGATTTCTTTTTTTATATACCTTGTTTCCTTTCCTCAGCTTTCTTCTCATTCGTCCACTGAGAATCTCTGGGTTTACATTCTGTATATGTGAGCAAACCTTGGCCTCATACCCTTCTAAACACAACTGCCATTTCTAACGTAGAAGAATGAAAAAGAAAATCTTCCTTTTAAAGCTAGTATATATTTTTTTAATCAAGAGGAAAAAAAGTAGAATGTTATAAACCTTTTTTTGCTCTTTATTCATCCTTTTACTGCATCGTCTCTGAAATAAAAATGGGTTGCTTGTACTGTATGCATAGCCCTAGTAAATTATTCTTGGCATGGTATTTGCAAGTATGTTTCAAATTAACTGAACTTATTATGTATAAGAACATGAGCTGCCACAGAGCCATGACCAGCTATTCCCGCTTATAAATGAATCTGTTAACAATTTTTGAAGGCATGTTTTGCAGCCCTCTCCATAATCCCACTGAGATCCACAGGGCTGCCTGAGCTGGAGGAGAAGTCACCATTTTGCCCTGGGTAAACAGATGTAGCTTGAGTAGATTCACATGTGGAACTGCAATATTTGCATGTTGCAGAGCAAGGAAAAAAGGGATTAGCAGTAGATTATGTTTTTTTTCCCTAGGGTGCTTTTCTGAATGGCTGTCAGTCATGACGTGCATGCTGTGGGGTATGGAAAGAAACCTTCACAGTCTCTGGAGAAGCTCCTCATTAATGTATTTCTGACCCTTACTCTCTCTCTAAGCAGTACCCACTTCTCATTGTCAGGAGTATATAGATGGACAAGAGCAAAAGGGTATGAACTGGCAAGGAGAAGGAACTTGTGAAGAAGAGAAAGTGAAGTACAAAGAGAGACCTTCTCTAGAGTGTAACTACCTCCCTGCTGCAGGGGTGGGTGAAGGGAAATTAATTAAAAGAGGGGTAAATGAAGTTTGTATAGGTGTCAGGGCTTGCATCTCTCTCTTGCAGCCACAGAAGCAAGCATCCATTCAAAGCTGACACCAACGGCAATATTTGAACATTTCTCCACCTGTTGCTATTATTTCCAGGATGTGGTGGAATCATTCATTCAGATAATGGTATGATCAAGTCTCCTCATTGGCCTCAAAACTTTCCCATGAACACCAGATGCACATGGACCATCATTACGCATGAAAGTAAACACTTGGAGATGAACTTCCACAGTAACTTCCAGATTCCAGATAGCAACGGAAGCTGCCAGAGCAGTTACATAAAGGTAAAATAATAGTTGGCATTAGATTAGCAGAGCAGTGCTTTAAGAACTCATGATTGCAGAATTCTGTTTTGCAATTGTCATGTTTAGGATTGTCAAGGCACAAAATTCAGGAAACGTAAACTGAAGTCCTTGTACCAATACAGTCAATTTTCCTTATGCCTTGAGAATTGGCTTGTATATATTTTTATTTTTTATAGTTCTTGGGGTTCCACCTCCAGCAGAGTCCCACCACCCTACATGCTGCCCCAAAAATGAAAAATATGAAAAAAGTACATATGACTTCAGAACCAGGAAATAATGAGAAAATATAGTGTAATGAAAAGACCTTTTCAATTACTCCAGTGAGTGAAAAAACAGGAATGTGTCACTGTAATTCTACAAAGATTCTTTATAAGGGTATAAACTGTCCAAGTTACACTAATCCTTCTTTTTTTAATCTCAAAAAACAAAGATAGCGTTCTTATCTTGTATAGGTTTTCAAGAGCCACTTGTTTTCAAAGCAACAGAATGGAGTGGACATGCTTTGAATTTTTCAGTGACATTTTTTTCTCAGGCATTTGGCGTATGTTCAGTGGTTTTGTGTTCATTTTCTCCAGAGCAGTACAACTCCCACTTGAAATAAAGGGCAAACGTAATTTGACAACATGTAGGAAGACTTGAGCAGCTGTACATCTGATCTATACTTACCAACTTACAAACCACTGTTGCACTCATTTTTTAAGTCTGTGGAAAAAAATACTATGAGATTCGTCTTTTCATAGCCTGCTCCACTGATTAATTGATGTAATATGTTATGATACATTTCACTAATGTGGAAGTCTTAATGCCACCCAGTAAGGGTGCTTTAATTTAAAATTTCTAAACTGTCCTGAATGACATGGTCAAAACTATGTCACTTGGAGATTTTCTCCGTAGAGGAAAATCTGAGATTTTTGGTGATGTCCACCTCCATCTCTGAATGTCCAATTTGAGATGTATGAAGGTGTCTGGATATGGAAAAGTGTGGAACAGGTGTAAGTTTCTTCCATTCATTCCAAGCTGAGCAGCCAAAAAAGAGGAATCCAAAATCAATAGTGACTTTGCAAGATCTTGGCCAGGCCATAGGCTGTTTATATGAATCCTTTGAGCATCCATGGCCTCAGACACCTGGCCAGATGAATGAGGTGATTCATATGCCTACGCTTACTGACTAACCCTTGGCTAACCCTTTCTGGGATGGTTGCTTAGAGCAATCACAATTTCATGTGGCTGTTCTAGTTCCACTAGACTTCTTTCAAACGCTTTATTTTAAAAATCAAATATTATTTATTTTTCATATATTTTTGGTATAAAAGGCCAGTAAAAAAAATTTTCACATTGACAAAAAATAAATCTATTATTAGAGTAAATAATTGTTTCTTTTTTCTTAAAGCAGATGTTTTAAATTCTTGGCAATAAACATCCTGATTCAGGAAATTATTTAAACATTCAGAAACATCAAACATTTATGCCTGTGTTTCATTTTAAATGCGTGTTGAAATTCAGTGCTTAAACTGTGAGCCTCAAGTACATGTTTAAGTAATTACCTGAAGAGGGTTTCACTTAAATACCTACCTAAACCTGCATGTGTTTCTTGAATGCATGGTTTGATGGAACTTAAATTGGCTATTAGTACAGTTGAAGTGATATTAAAAAAATGTGTATTTTTCTTATTATATTTTTGTGAATTATATTATTTTGTTGATTCTCTACATGATTTGATACTTGTAATTGAACAAGTGAATGCAACATAACAAAAATGGGAATAAGTTTTGATTAGCAAGACTAGATATTATGGATCCAGATCTTCCAGTTTGATGCCTCTTTACTACCCTAGAGTGACAGAGTTGTTTTTTATCAACTTATGAATAATAGAAGGATTGCATTTAATAATTCATTGTATACGCAGATATTCATAGGGTGTATGGAGATAAGTTAGCAGAGACAAAATGGAGGTAAGCAATGATGTGCATAAAATGTTTTTCCCTGGTTCCCTGGACATGATCTACATTGGCCCTGCTATCAGCGGGTATTTGAGCAAATGACCTCTAGATGCTTTTCCGAGGCCCTTGGCAACCTGAGTTATTCACTGTGATTCACTCCTTGGAGAAGTCTTTTTGTCTCCACTAACTGGAAAGTGAGTGAAGAGTGATTAGCTCCAATTTAGATCTCTAATATTTGGTGTGAGATGAATCCTACCCTGAGTCTTTGGAAAGAACAATTGCACGTGCAGTTCCTGGTGGGTTCCCACAAACTACACGGGCTTCGAAAGCACTAAACAATTTCCAATCTGGGCTTCTCAGGTGTGGAGAGGAAATGATGAAGAAGAAGCAGCTTTGTTAACCACAGGATGTGGAAGTTCAGCTCCTGATTCTGTTGTTGCTCCAAACAATGTGATAACTACAGTATTTCAGTCTCAGGATGCTCCCGGGCCAGGTTTCTCTGCATCTTTTATAAGCAGTAAGTAATACTAAAGCCAGCTGCCTGCTTTATTAGTCCTTTTTGGATTAGTTTGATCTGTGTGTAGCAATTTAGACCTCTGTCCAACAAGGCATTGAAGCCTCTGCCTGGCTTTTGAAACCAAGAGTTACCTTACTGAACACAATGGAGCTACTGTGTGCTCCAGAGTTGGACTTGCCAAAGATCCTCCGTGCAGCTATAAGTTTGTAGTTATTCTTAGCTACCTCTGCCTTTTTAGTGTGCCAAAAAGAAATGAATAGGCTCTACATTTTAAGAATTTGTTTCTCTGTAGTTAAACTACATGGAAGCCAAAGCTGTAATCTTCTTAAAAAGGAAAAGTTATCTGCTCTTATTTTAGAATTTTTATCTCTGTTCTTTTCAAGTCACATGCTGAAACTGCCGTAATTTCTCCTGTGTATGGTGAAGTCCATGCCCTTCACATAAATTGCTCTCAGGAGAAGAAATGACTTCTCACCACCTGCTCTGGCCTTTGCTTTGCTTTGTTGTATTTGTATCTCCTGTAGCTCAAATGACATTTCTTGGGTGGGCCTCCCCATTTCTTTAACCATGGCATGTGTGCTTTGTGACAGTCAAACCCACCAGAAGTGCAGGAGGTCATGCTCAAGTGCCGTTAGTTGTTTGGGGTTTCTTTGTAGGATGCTACCAAAAGAAAGGAAACTGCTTTCCCTTCACTGGATTCAGATTAAAACAGTGAGAGATTAAGTGCTTAGAGGAAGACGCTATTGAAGTATACAGAATTCTGAACTGAAACTGCTTTTGTTTTTATAATATCTGCACTAGTGTTGTCAGTAACAACTAACGACCTCTTAGTGGAGACAATCACAGGATTCATATGCCTGTTCCTAATCTTATACCAGCACTTTACTGTGCACTGCCCTCTTTTAAGCCTTTATCATAAAATAAAGAGAAACCCCGAAGCCATGCAAGTTACTAGGATCAGAAGGAGCTCCACGAAAATGAACAGTTCTGTGAGTTTGAGAAGTTCTGGGTGGCAAACCTCTCCTGCTTCTGTGTATAGCAAAGCAACCCAGAGAGATGGCCCTGCAGCAGACTGCATCCTCCTGGCTGTCAGACATGAAGCAAGAATGGTACCACTTGGGCTAACGTAGGAATTTTCAAATAAGGATAAATTGCTGATGTGCCCCAATAACCCCCCATCCAATTCAGCTACATTTGTATGTACTAAGGGATTTTGAAATGTTCAAGGTCCAAAACCATAGGAATGGCAGTGCTGTGTCCTTCTGGTCAGTGGGCTGAGGGGCTATATAGCCTGGTCTTATCAAAGACATTCCAAGATACTGTGTGAGGCTGTAGGTGGGAAGGCCCAGTATTTCCCAAAAACACTGCTCTGTGTGTGTGTAAGACCTACTTTTGCCATCACGATATATACTACTCTCCCTGGTTTTTTTGACCAGCCTCTTAAGGAGGGATGAGATCCTTGTGCGCATTATTGGTTTTCTTACTGTAAAACCAGAATGATGTTATCACCTGGATTATAACTGTGCCCTTTTTATTTATGCTTATAGGATGTGGAGTAAATTTCACCAGCCCTGCAGGTCGTATCGTCTCTCCTAACTACCCTAGTCAGTATGATAACAACTTGAACTGCAGTTATATCATAGATCGGGGACCACAGTCACTGGTGATCCTAGAGTTTGAGACTTTCCACTTGGAAGGTAACTGGTTCATCATAATTTCAATATGTACTATGAAGTGTAACTTCTTACTTGAAAACATACAAGTCGTCTATCATGGAAAACGGCTGATAGTATAATTTGCTTGTCCATTCTGAAAATCATTTACAGACAAATATTTACAGAGATAGTTTCAAGGTTCAGTTTTGCATCACTGAAGGCTTCCAGAAGAGTGAAGACAGATCCTACCTGTTTAATATGTTGCAGCAATGAAGTTGGGCATTTCCCAGGTGGTTGGAGTACAAGAGTGACTGTGGCCAACTTGGATCTTTGTTCCTGACTTTTTTTTTTTTGCCATTGAGTCTTATAAACTTTTCATCTTAGGCCAGCTGTTTTGCTTTTCAGTGCTTCTGTTTCCTTAACTGATAAAATGGATATAAATATACTGGGGTATTTTACAAGGATGTACGAACATATAAATGTGAAACTAGGTGAAAAACCACAGTAACTGAGAACCTATAAAAGCTGTTACCCGGTATGTACCCATGAACAAAAGTTCGTCTTGAGATTTTAAACTTGGTGGGATTTAGCCGAGAAATAACAAGTATAATATCCTGGTCTCATTGGTGTCAATGGTAAAACTTTCCCAACTTTGATAGGACCAAATGTTTATGGGTGGAGGTGTCATGGTAACACAGAGGAATCAGTATGTCCAAAACACTAGGATGGCAAAGTGGGATGCCACACATATTTCGAGGCCATCTTAATTTGATTCCCTTGAAGTCACTCGGACAAAGAGATTTTTGGGTAATTTGTTACTAAGCTGGAGTGCGTAATTTGAATTTTTCTTCAGACCAAACAGTAAAGTCATAAAATAGGCTTCTTTTATTTTCTTTTTAAGTTTTTGAACTGTTCTGAATTCAAAAGTATTCTGGCTGAAATTTAATTTAGGCCTGAGACAAAGATTTGATTTGACTATGATTTTATCTGAAACTTTTTTCATCCCCTGATACAAACTGCTACTTTAAGAATTATTTTTTTTAAATGAAATGTAAACCACACAAATTACATAATTTCTTCACGAAGAAGACATTATTATTCAGCAGACACACTAAACGTTAGGCTGAATCAGATGATGCCAGTTTTGGCACGTCCGTGAGTACATTACTGATTTGTATTCTGTCTGTGCATTCAATTAATTTATAAATGGATTCAAGCTTTTATTATCAAGAAGGTTAAAGCAAAGAGGTGAGTGATACAGACATAATAATAAATGTAGACCTAAATAAATAGAAAAAATATTCTACTTCTTGCAGGGCAATTTGCTTCTTTATTGTTATAAGCTTCCTTAGGCTATACAAACTATGAGTCCTTAGTTACATGAAAGAAAAGAACTATGGATATGAGCTAAAGGACATCCGGTTATAAAAGAGGAAGTGTGACACTCTCCAGTAGTTGATTATTAATATTTTTCACAAAATCTTAAAATATAACCCTCTAGCAAAGAGAAATTGCCTGGGTTTAAATTGTAAAGATTGAAAACACCGTCTTTCAAACTATCGTGCAGAAATGAAAACTTATTCAGCAGTCCCACTGAATATGTTTAGCACATGTGCCTAAGAGTTTCCAGCATGAACTCCCTTAGTTCTTTTGCAAAGGCAGGACAATATTTGGCAGCCTCTGTTAAAACCATTTCTAGCTACTCCATATGCAAAGAAGCATTGCACCTGCTTAGATCGTTGCTGAGTATGTCCTTTAAAATTTTAACCACACTAGTACAGATGTTCTAGCTCCATGTTCAATTAATATAGTTTACTACCTATTTGACCTTTCAAAAGAAATCCAATTGGTTTTTTCATGGTTTTTTAGTGATGAAATGAAGTATCTAAAATAATGCCTGTAAGACATACCTATCTCATTGACCAACTGGTTGAGATATCTTTTCCAGAAAATTAGAAGGCAGAAGGTAATTGGCTATAGTGCAGTAACACATTGGTATAAAATTGAATGACTTCATGGGTTAGTCAAAGATCTCTGCTGTATAGTAGTTATGTTTGCAATTATCATGAGACGCCTGTTCTGATTATGAAGAACGACTCCAAATGAGGCAGTTAACCCACAGCAGTGATACAATGTCAGCATCTGGAACCAAATGAACATGACATGCATGTACTAAATATTAAATATGTATTAAGCACTAAATATAGCAAGGAACAGAGCAAGAGAGAACTGGAGGAAACTGCATTTGTTGATTTTGTGATCAAAATTTAATCTAAATTGGCTGCTTCCCGGATAAATTGTTATCTGACTTTGAGCCCCTGAAAATAGACATCTAATTTAGATCATCATCTAGATTTACCTCCTACTATAGTGAAGTGAAAAAGTGCTTTAAACTCAAAACCAAATGCGTTGTGCAGGTTGAATGAATTGCCTTCTGAAGGCCTCCCTCACTCTCTTTACCCATTGACTATTACAGGAAGCTATAGACAATAGCTTACACAAGATACTTAAGATTTAGGCAGCAAAACATAGGCGTGCTTAACCCTGTGAATGGAGTTTGGCTTAGTGTCTGTGATTTCCTTGCAGCCTGAAGAATATCTCTTCCTATGCCAAACCGAATATGGTTACAGAACCTCTCTTTTGACTTGCCTGTTTCATGAAGTTGCATAGGTTGTCACTTGTTTCTTGTAGCACCACTTGCATTGTTGTGTTTGGTTATTTTATAAAGAACCAAACAAATGGGCGTGAGTTTGTTTTCTCAGCCTCACTTCTGACACCGTGATAAATGTCATCTTCCATCTGTCCCCCCTCCTTGAATCAAAGGTCTACGCAAATCTAACATAATATAATTTGTAAAAAAATCCTTATCTATCTTATTAGACTTACTATCTAAGAATTAAATAATCACATCCATCTTTTGTTCGTAAGCGTTACTCAGATGAACATCCTGCAAACATACCTCTAGGAGAGCTATGGTAGTGTATTATTAAATGGCTGTAATACTCTTCGAGTATAACATGCAATGAAGTCTGAGTTTGAAATCATGAAAAATTAGAGGAAATGGATATGGGCCTCCTGCAATATCTGCTTTAAAATTGTGTAGTATTTATACTCTGTCCATACAAAACAACTGAATTGTGTTGATACCACATCGTCCTGAAAAGTGTTTTAATAACTGGTTTATTTCTCTTTTTTTTTTTTCAAACATGCAACTGTAATTTTGCAATCCGGGACAAGGTCACAGCTTCGTTTTGGAGTCTTCTCTATCTGCTTTCTCTGTTGTTACTAGGCAATTCAGAAAATAGACAAGTTTTGCAATAGATTATTTTGAAAGAGGATATATATATGAAAAAGACTTGTAATTTCTTGCTTTCAAAATGGTGTCTTGTGCTATGCAGCTGGTTAATATATTGGACAGGAGTATGTATCTGTGTAATACTTCTCCTACATTAGTAATTACTAATTGTATTAACATTTATACCAGAAACTACAGTTGTGAACCAAAACCTCATTTCTTTAAGTTTTACAAACTTTAAACAAAAAGACAGGTTCTTCCTCAATACAAAATGAAACAGAATCTATGGCTATAGACCGAGAGATGGAAAGAGGCCATTGTTGTAATCAGATAGTTAGGGGGCCAAAGAGGTCATTGTAGTCATCAGATAGCTAGGGACCAAAATTTAGTCAAGGTTTTTGTGCAGGCACCATATCAAATAAATGACTTTATGGAGAATAATGAGAGTGGGCAGAAATTTCTGCTAAGTGGAAAGGAGACAACACAAAGGCATATTTCAAAACGTAATGTAAGGACAACTGAAGCTCTTATCATGTGAACTTTGAAGGCAGGAGCCAATGTTGAGCAGTACCAAGAGATGATAAATAGAGTACAGACAGATAACAAAAGGCCTTGAAAGCAAATATTCGTAATGTCAGGCCAAATAATTGAATTCTCCAGCAGTATTTGGAAGAAATATTGTCAAGGCTAGAGGAACAAATGGTACAGTCTCCATCTTTGAAAAATTACTATTTCTCTGGTGAGAGTCATAGCCATGTGGCAGGTTATGAAGAGTTTATCTTAAAGATAATAACTGGAAACACTTGACAATATTTACATCTAGCCTGGATGTGAAGACCTAGAGAGATCCACATCATAGACATGGACCTAGTGAGGGCAGACAAAATGATGAGCCTGTAAAGAAAGAAGATACAAGGGAAGACTTGAGGTGGGGGAAAAAGCTCTCTTATTGAATGGTTTTGTTGAGAGATGGAATAAGATTTTAGTCTGAACAGAAAGAGGCCTGGAGGAGGGAAGGAGAGTTATGGGGTCATCAGTGTAGAGATAGTAGTTGCATCTGTCCTTGCAAATGAGATTATACAGAGCTAATGTGGAGATAAAAAGACAGGAGAGGAGATGTCTCGTTGAATCCTCATGGATGAATTGGAAGACAGTATACAGTAATACCAGAAGGATGAGCAAATGCTCTTAGTAGACAAGGTTTTATGAAGAAAAACAGTGCAAGCTATGTGGAAAGTGCCTGTCAGCTCAAAGAGGATGTGGGTCTGACATCTGGCTAGGAAAAGATCTCTGGAGACTCATGAAAGCTGTTCCATTGTAGTGCAAAGGACAGAAATTGGTCTGGAAAAGATCTAAGTTGTTAGAATTATAAACCACAGAGAAGAATTGCTGATGATGTGCTGAGTATGTGTAGAGGCTGGAAGTATCACATGAAAAGATAGAAGAAAGGAAGCTGAAGATGCAGATTATTTACAGAATAATGCATTTTAGTAAGGTGAGAAATTAAGGAAAAGTGTAAACAAGAGAATGAGTTACAGGATAGAGATCAAACAATCACCAGTCTTGCCAGAATTCGTGGGTCATAAATGATATTGTCCCAAACAATGAGGATTCAAAGCTAGAAATTAAGCCTTTTGCTCACAATCCTACGTCAACCATCTTATTCTTTCCAGTGCAGCAGTTTGAAACAATTTGCGATGGGTATTTTGGACCTTTGCTTTGCCGAGAAATCCATTTCACTTTGTGCCTTTCTACAAAGTCTTTTCAGAAAAGGACCCAAGTTGCTTTCTCAAATCTTTTCCATTCTGAAATTGCACTTGTCTCCATTTCATTGTTTTTCTTTTCTTTGGATTTTAAAATTGATTATGTTTTTTTAATGGTATCACATTGTCAAGTATTCTCATAATAGGGTAGGACATGAAGAATATTTTTAATTAACTATTTAATTAACAGTGTAATCAGCTATCTGATGTGGCTGATTGTTTTAAGCTTAGTTACTCTAATAAGAGTTAGACAAACACCATATTTCCCTATTGGCATACTTATAAAGCATATTAGAATACATTGTCTTCATTGAGAGAGAAGGAATTTTTAAACTAAAACTCTGGAGAGGATCTAAAATATAACTGACTGCTGGGATCACTCTGTTGTTCCTTGTGAAACAGAATTATCACACCATTACTATGTGTCATCCTGTTCACTACGAGCCATCCTGTTTCCTACAACACTAGGAAGCAGCTTGTTTTGACTGGACAATCTGCAGGAATCACTCAGCTGCAACAGTAGGCTCAGCGTTTCTCCTGTTAAATTTAGATAATTCCCTATTAATCCTTTGTAGTTTAAGTAACTTCCCATTGTTGATAACAGATCGCTAAACATGATAAGTTAACATCAATAAACATGTGACACCCCGGCTTCCATTATGCTTGTAAATGATGAAGAAAAAGACAAAGAGAACATCAAGTTGTTCTATAAGCATAACAACTAATGAAGCTCATTGTTCAGTAGATGTGTGCTGTGTTTTTCACTGACAGCATTAATCCAGCTTTCTTGCATAACCCATGTTGCTCCCTTCTTGCTCCCACATGATACCAAACCTCTCTAGCTCCCACCATATATCCCTTGGTGGTACCACCAACTTCTCCCCATGCTTATGGCTCCCAGCTGGGCAGGGAGGTGGTGACGTGTCTCCAAGCTCCCAGGGTGCTGGTGGCTCGTGCTCGGCAGGTTTCTGCCCGAACTCACAGCCTTTACACTGAAAGCACAGCTTGTCCTTTGGGGACATGCCCCTGGCACTTTAACTCAGCTACTGACCTTCATGAAACTTATATGAACTTAATACATTTGAGACCTCTCGTCTCAGTCAAATCTGGTTGCAAATGGTGAGGTGGCTGGAAAGTCAGGAAGGTAGGGCAGGGAGTCGGAGAGGGCGGCTTGTTCCTCCAGAAACCTAACTGCAAATGAGAAACTAAAAACCAATGGGAAAAAAATAGTAGAATGCTACATTCCCCATTTCTGTGTTTCTTAGAGCTTCTGAATGGGCAGTTTTTCACTTACCCTAATATCTGCACTGATTTACCCTCTAAAGCAGATTGCTCTTGAAAATCATTGGGTTTTTTACTTTTGCTCAGTCATCTCCAAATCTCCACTGGCTGACACAGTTTCAGCATTTCAGTGGCAAACTGCAAGATTAAATTTACCTTTTTCTGTCTTCTGAGTCAAGCTGAAGAATCTGGGTTTAGGTAATCTGAAGTTTGAGGGAATTCAGAGAGAAAGAAGTCAGCTCTGAAACAAGTGTATGGGCTATTTTTTCATTTTCCCAAATTCTTACTCTTAATGATTTAAAATTTCCTGCGCTGAGTGCTGACTTCCACATTAGGGGAAAGGTAGTTGGTTGCCTGTAACAAAAGGTGCATTGCTTTGGTCTGCAGAGGAGATCCATGCTTTTGTTAGGTTCTCTCATCTCCTCATAGAGGGTGTTCACTCAACTGTGAACTCCCACGAACTCAAGGGGCCTGGAGCCTGTTCAAGATGATAGGATGTGTTGAATGAGACCGGTCTGATGTCTTATATACAAGGTATATATGTCTCATGTACTTTTTCTGCCTTGGTTTTTCTGCATGTTAAAAATTGACATTTGCTTCCTCAGCAAGCGAATAACATCCCAAGATCCTGGAATGGAAAGTAATATAAAAATTAATTCTTATCCTATGTGAGGTCTATATATTTGCAGCTCAGCAAATCACATCATAGAAAATACGCTGCTAACATTTCTGCATTATATGCCCATGCAGCCCCAGCACTCTTGAGCAGAATTTGTCTTTATGATGGAGTAAGCATCTTCAGTGGGACGAGGATTACCCCACATCCTCTCATCACGCTCTGTGGTAATGAGCTCCCTGCCCCAGTCAGTGTCTTTGGACCTATGCTGCTCAACTTCTACACCGACTCCCACATTACAGGCTTTGGATTCAAGGCAAGATACAGAACAATTGGTGAGTAGTCACTGTCCTATGCTTTAGTTGGTGGAAATATTCTGGATAGATAATGGTTCAGTGCAGGAAATGTTGTACCTCATTTTGGGAATAACTTAGATGGATGTAGATGGTTCATATTCCCTCTGCACTTGCCCAAAAGAGCTCTCAGGTCCAGGACATGGGACTCTTTGGTGCGTGTTGTCACTGACTGATGTGGTATCTCACAATTCTCATTTCAAGACACTACCTGGGACCAAGTCAGGAACTGAAACACTTCTCCTTTGATGTAGAAAAGAAATGCAACCAATTTTGGCAGGGGGTTTTTGTTTTGTTTTGTGTTTTTCTACAATGTTTAAGGAGAAACATCACCAGTTTGTTTAACTGAGTTAATTTAAAAGTTTTTATCACATACAGCAGAATGGTCTGATTCTCAGTTACACTAAAACTACATTATACAACATGGGAACCAGAACAATATCTTAAATGAACACAGCTATATGCCTCCATTTGATGACTCTCTTACAGTGCCAGGTACTAATGTAAATAAAAATTGGGATGTAGGTATATATTTATTTTTTAATAAATATTTTCACCAAAACTTTCTGTCATTCACATGAGATCTCTTTTGGAGAGAAACTATGTATTAGAAAAAGAAGTTCCCAACTGAGTTTAGAATTTACATCTGCACAAACATAAATATTCCAAAAGATTAATTTTATTTTCAAAACCAATTTTAATATTTTCTAAGTTTTAACTTGTAGAGACAGTACTTTGATTTTTGAAAGCATCATTTTCTAACTGCAGAGAAAAGTGTGAGTTCTTAACTTTGGTATTTGCCACAGGAAAAAGCATAAGGCTAAATTCTTTCTATAAAATGAATGGCCTGATACAGATAAGACAGAGGGAATGGCACTGAGAAATGACAATGTGCAGTTACTCATGGAAAAGACCTTCATAACTCACTCAAGTCAGTTGCTGCTATCTGACTTGTGACTTCTGACATTTGAGAAAGATGACTGCAGCCTTATTGGCTTGTTGTTGTATACAAAGCAGATTCTAGCAATTAACATTCCTCTTCCCTCTAGTTGTATTGTTTGCTGAAAAAAAATGAAAAAGGCTTCCCCCTCCTAGCGCAGAATAATGCTGATCCTTTATCCTCCCAGCTCCTGTCCTTTATCTGCCAGTGCTCCAGGCCGCCAGCCTGAGCGGGGCTGAGGAGCCAGGGGCTCTGTATCCAGCAGCACCCTGTATGGGACTGCCTTTGTTAAGGTGGTGGCCTGGGCAATGGCGTGTGCTTTAAAACATGAAAAGCTGTGTGTGGCTTTGAGCTATTTATCAACAGGACGCAGGGAAACAGTTTTTTGCTAAGTTAAGATTATAAAATAAAGGCTGAAGCTAACAATGGAGATTAGCGTTAGTTTTATAATAGTTTTTGTTCCCTGGAGCACTGAAGCTGGGAAAAAACATTAGCCACATCCTGGCTTCATCAGCATCCATGGTACGAAACCCTGAGAAGCCAAGCAGTGCCTTTAGTTCAGATCTGCAGAGTTTAACTTGCTCCTCAGCCAGAGAGCAAGTATGCCCGCCTCCAACTCAGCCACCCCCCACTGCTGGTGAGTGCCAGCACGAGGTGAGGTAAGGAACAGTCCCCAGGGTTGGTCACACCTGGGGACTTCTCCCTGCCTTTCTGCGCAGAACAAATGCTACAGCAATGCCCCAGCCCTGCCGGGAGGTGGAGAGATGATGAGGCGCTGTGTACAGTTGTTCCAGAAAAGTCAGGAGCAGGGCTATGAGTACAATTGTGGCTGCTTTTGTGTCAGTGCCAAACTTTCAGACGCTTCCATGGGGCCAGGGTTTGGCTGAGGGAACGTCTTTGCCCACGTATCAGCCAGGTTTCTCCTGGCAAGCTAGAATGGGTGCAGAGCTACTCCAGACACACCTCACCCCAGCTCCTGCATGGGGCACCCGCCCCATCCTGCTGCTCCCTGGTCCTAATGCAGCACGTTTGAAATCAGGCTCTATCTTTTACTGCACAAACATGAGCCATTGCCATTTGGTATGGACTAGTAACCACCTGTTACTTCGATACTGACTAGTCTTGCACTGCAGAGCTCAACCTGACAGGCATCTCCACATTTAACAGTTCTAGGCATGATGGCAAAGATTGCTCCTAATTTATCAAGGGCTTTTCTTTCCTTATGGCTAAACTCCTGTAAGAAATGAGAATTCGGACCAAGCTAGTATTCAGACACTAATCACCCTTTTTTCTGTTTCCCCTGCAGCTTGTGGTGGCATTTTCAATGGCTCTGTTGGTGTTATCAGCAGTCCGGCCCATTCGGTTCTTGATTATCACAACAACATGAACTGCTCATACTACATCACAGTTGGAAACGGCAAAATAGTTGCCCTCAAGTATGTAATCCAAGCTCAGCTTGTCAAGGGGACAGGGAGGTCTCTGATTCCATGTAAAGACATAAATTAGTGACAATTTTCTCTGTCTTTCTTTTTACAAGGGGAAAGCTGAACTAAAATGTGAAATGGCTACTGAAGCCACCTTTATCAATCTCAGCTTCCCTTTCATCTTTCTCTATAACTTGTTATGTGCAAAACATCACCACAATTTTAACTTCCCACTTTGGTTACCAAGAGGACTAAGAAATTGTAAAAATGCAGCTTATGCTTTTAGTTAAATTCTGTCAGGCTTTGAGGAGTTATGAGACTCCTGTGAGTTTATATAAATAAAAAAAAAATTATTTTTGAAAACCGGTACTCACTTTACAGCCCAAGTAATAATACTCACCCAGAAAGAATATACTTCTGAGCGTGTGCTGTCTTGCCTAAAAGGAAGGGTATGGCTGCCACAAAATCTTGCCACTGAGAAATTAAAAAATGCATACATTCTTCTGTCGTATATACGCTGATTGTGAATTAAGAGAACATTTCCCAGCTAAGTGGAAGACCCAGCTGGTCTGCACTCTGAGCATGCATTTCATATGTCCCTCACGTACCTAAGGAAACTGCAGCCTGAGCAATTTGCAGAAGTGAGAGAGGGTATGTTTGCACGGGGGAGATCTGCTGCTTCACACAAAGCCGAGGCTGCTGACAGTTTGCCTTGCAAGAGGCCTAGTGGGTGAAGGTCACTGTTTCTTTGAGGCTGGTTGCCTGCAGTGGTTTGCCATGCAGTTAATAGTTCTGCTTGCTTATTCCTGAAGAGAAATGTTTTGTCTGTGTATGGCTTTGGCTATTGCTATTAGTTGGACCTTTCCTCGAGCACTAAAAACACACATAACACAGGAATAGAAATGAAAACGTGATACCTAAAGCTCCAAGTATATTTTACAGATTCAACAGCTTCCAGCTTGAAATATCTCCCTCCTGCTACAAAGATTACGTGGCTGTATATGATGGCTCAGACACCCGTGCTCCTCTCCTCGGGAAATTCTGTGGCTCAGAACTGCCTCCAAATATTAAGAGCTCCAGTAATAACTTGTTCCTGGTGTTTAACACTGACTTCTTTGGAGCAGACAGAGGATGGAAAGCATCTTTCAGGGAGACCTTAGGTAAGAGTATTATCAGCCTGATAACCCCAAGAACCTGCAGGTAAGTGATTTCCTTTGGTGAGGAGCAGTTATGGTCTCCCTCACTAGGGGTGCTAAAAGCAGAAGGTTTCTGATTTTGTAAAACTTGAATGAAATACACTAAATACTAGCCTTATTGGATCCCTGCATTCCAGCCCTGGTTCTGAACTGATTCCTTTTGTTCTTTGCTAACCTTTCCTGCCCCTCTGAAGGCACAGGCATTTCTTGGGTGACTGAAAGCTTAGCAGCACCCAGAGGCCTCTCTTTTGGGGGAAATCTGTCAATACCTGAGAACTCTCATTCTTCTGTAGTCAAAGGGTGGTGGTCCACTAAAGATGCTTCCTTTCCATCTACCCTCAATTTCCATTTCCTTGCAGTTCACCTCACATGATTTTAAATACTAAAGTGTTAAGTTCAGTTAAGGCTGGGGTTCCTCCTCAGGCACCACTGTGCTGATCTCTACTGATTTTGGAGATCAATCTGGTTAGCTGGCCAAAACATAAATGGGATCATAGTAAGAAGGCACTGGATGTTAAATGTTTTGATGGACACAAAAGTCAGAGGCAAAGCTTGATTATTGCCTTAAAAAAAAAGGCTTAAACCCAGTAGTCTATTTTTAAGATCAAGGTGTAAAAGGAGTTTTTTACCTTCTTATAACATCTGAATTTTTTAGGGAATGATTATTACATGTAAATTGATTTCATGTCATCGCTACTAGTTTCCTGTGTAATTAACTCCATGTTTTTGTGATCTAGAAAGAAGTAATTGTCTGGTTTACAAAGCTGGCACTCAGAGAGTTCAGAATGAAAGGCCTTTGTGGCAGAACAAACATAGTCTTCTGCTGAGTCATTGAATCCCCTCCCAAAACCCCAGCCAGTGACTTTCTCATTTGATACAGTCTGAGAAAGTATTTACAGATAAGGAAAATAACTGGTTCTACAGGCTTTGCCAAGAAAAATATTCCCACAGATCCTCATGGTCATTACTATTATTAACTCTTCCTTTGCTTCACTCTAAGTAATTGCTACAAGAATCTTTAAGACCACTCTTGTGGACTATAATTTCAAGTAACACAATGTTGCTTAACATGTGTCTGTCTTTAAACTGTTGGGTATCAATTGTCAGAGATCCCTCACAGCCTGTGTTCCTGTTTCCAGGGTGAGATCATCAGGAACTCTCCAAGCTCTTGCTCTTCCTGTTGGCATATAGTCAATTTTTTTAGCTACTGACTTTAGATTTATTTGTGCAACTTGCCAGAGATTCTGCTTAAGCACACAACAGCACACAAGCCAAGCTCTTCAAGTCAGTACCGTGCTTGATAATTTCCTAGAGTGAGGAGAAGCCTTTTATGAATAAGCTTTGACATCAATTAGCCTGAGTTTTGGAGGGACATTTCTGCAGGCTCACAAGGAAAGGGAGGTCGTGATGCTGCAGGAGTCACTCAGGAGCAGTGGAGTTGCAAGTTGGAAAAGATGCCTATGCAGAGATGTGGCCTGTGTGACGAAGAGCCCATGGTGGTGAGATGCTTAATGGTAGGTCTTCTTTCTCCGCTGCGGGAAGCAAGCCACAGCGACTAAACCACACAGCCATTAGGAAGGATTCTGACAGTCCCATGCTAGTACAGAATGGCTAAAAAGTAGAAAAGTATATTATAAAAGGAAAACATGAGTCACAGTCCTATAAAAGTTTCCAGTTTGACTTGTCTAAAAAATAGAGCCAGGAAAATCTGTGACACATCTTTGTACTATGAGGTCTGAGATTCTGCTTCAAATGGAAGAGAATAAAACCATGAAGATCTAAAAGCCTGTTATTCTAAATGCTGCTTTAGAGAAGCTCCCTTATGTCTGTCAAAAGATAAAACCCATGTGGTTTTTTAAGAGTACAAATGCAATCAGATGACGATTAATAATGATAAAACTCTTGGATAAGGAAGATGGTATCTGTAGAGAAACAAGAAGCCTCATTCTCTCTTGTATGACAAGCAGCACATTATTCTGCGGTTACCCTAGGGAAGCACAACTGGATAACGTAATTATTGCTCTCTCTTTAATGTGAGTGACCCTTATTATGTATTGGAAAGAAGCGAGCAGAAACAGTACACTCATTTGTAGCAAACTAAACTATTTCCTTTCCTCACAAGCTCTTCCAATTTCTTTCCTGATCAGGCTTCTCTCAGGGCTCCTGCCAAAATCCGGGGTTATCCATTCTTTCTCTCTTGTGAATTTTATTAATAGGGAGTCCATCTGATAACCACTGTGGTGGTAGGGAAGAGAGAGGATGTGAAGTAGGAGACTTACAGAAGCCTTGCAAGACTGACAGAAACCAGTCATTCTAAGAGTTAAACCCTGACATTTCTGAAGAAAAACATGCTCTGTTTTAATTAAAACAATTTGTTTGCATCACTGATCCAGCACCCACTAGAATATTCAAGGTCCCCCCACTAGTCAGAAAAGGGAGACTAACAGAAAGTATGAAATAGTATTACTTTGACAGTACAGCAACATCTCCCCTTTTTTGTCAAATGTCTTTCCTTTCACCATGCTACTCCGTACGCTGTGCAATATAATCTCAAGTGCACGTTTCAGAAGTAGCATTTTTTGTCATAACCAACTCTGTGATATGGTGCATTTGAGGTAGGGGAATATATATATGGCCCTTGTTGGTGCAGTTCAGAGGGTTTGTAATTTCACTATCTCTGCTGCTAAGTTCGGACACTTTCCGGCCTCATTTTTGGAATCACTTGAACATGCTCTCAGGCTGAGCTGGTGAACTGGGCTGACTGGAAGATCCCAGCCTGCCCCAAGCGTCACATTTGTGAAAAGACAGATTCCTCTTGCCTTAGTCACCACTGACCTTTTTTCTGCCTTTGTTTTCAGTCTGTAAAATGAGAATTATATCTCCTTTCCACAGCGAGCGTGCGCTCCTCTAGACAATCAATAAAAGGATGAGAAGACATAAATCAATACCAGCTTAAGGCATTTAGTTACATGAGATGTCTCTGTGAAGGAAGGAAAGCTAAGATCTCTCCCCAAAGAATGAGGTCTGCGTGTACTGAGCCTGTGACTCTGCCAAAGACCTCCTGATTATCTCTCCAGCTCTAAGGGGAGACCTGAGCTTTTCGGCTGACCCTGGCTGGCAGGGACAGAGCCTGCACATACCTCTGCCATCCCTGCTGTGACAGGCAGTACTTTGTACTTCGGTGATAAATGGAACTTCTGCCTATTTCCATTTGGCAGTGGGGTGACCCTCTCACCCCAATTTGCGATCCCTCGGAGGCTTATGATACAAAGGCTGAGAAGACATATATGGGTTTGGGTTTTTTTCTTGTTTTTGAAGCATCACCAACGCCTGTCGGGAGACGTAGCTGTGACCTTATTAACAGCACATCATTTCTCCTTGGGAGCTCTCTGTGCTTGCGTGCATAGCTCCATTGTCTCAGTAATGAAAAATATACCACATTCTAAACCATCGGAGAAGGACCTAGGGGTTTTCCGAAATGCAGATCTGCTCGTTGAGGCTGTCTAAGGAAGCCGCGTGAGTTTACAAGAAGCAGTTACACATGATTAGATTAGTGGGTTGAGTCAGAAAGCTCTTCCTGAGCTTTCTTCACACAATACAGGCAAAACTGAAACAGAGTTGGGACAGTGGGGAAGAGGGCAGGAAGAATGCCTGCTTTTTCTCTGCAGCCCGAAATCCTGCTTGACTTCAAGCTGTAGCCAGCTCTTTCCCCTCCCCTTTTTTATACTATCTCTTGTAAGCATGCAGGAGAAATGCACATTTACACTTCATGAAAGAGCAGTATAATGTACTGCATTAATACCAATGTTGTGCCTCATTTGCATTACCTTGGGGTTTATGAGCCTATGGGCTGTAATTCCACTGCGCTAGGCACTGCACAGCAACAATCTGCTGTCACAAAGAGATCATGATTTAAACACAAGATGAGGAAAACCAGATGGACGTGGACAGGCAAGAAGAATAGGGCGCAACAATGAGAAAACTAGTGTTGTAGGCTCTAAGGCAGAAGAAATGCCTCCAAAACCTTTGGCAACCATCAGGCTGTTGGAATGTGAAGTCCTTAAACACCCTGTCCTCTGCATTGTCCTCAGTTTGACCAGTTTTTCCCTCAAGGGTCCCTCCATCCTTTTTTTTCAAATGAGCATTTCTATTGAGTAAATATTGATCATTTTACCTAGGAAGAAAAATCACAAGTGAGTAGAGTTTAGAAGAAAAATAGTTGGAAAAAGGAATCTTCTCTGATATACCAGAAAAATGCATTAATAGGTAATTTACTTAAATAGCCTCATATGCATATAATAGAAATAGATTATAATCTTTATACTTTTCTTCCTGACAAAATCATCTGTAACTTACCTGATAAACCACCCGGAGGTATCTGTCTTCCCTTATTCTGTTAGCTGGGTATTGAATTACTTGTTTCCTGTTTGCAATACAATACACTCAGTGTCTATCGCTAATGGGTTTACTGTTATGCTCTCTCCTAATGAAATTAAAGTGCACTTTTGAAAAATGGATTCTGTAGAATTTTCACTGCATTTTTATGCTATTTTATCAACAACAAAAAAAATTGCTTAATATAGTTCTAAGTCCAGTTCTGCCCTGCAAACTGAAAGCACTCACTCTATATTCGGTTTCTAAGCGCGGATTTTCAGCAGTGCTCAGCATGCACAGTTGCTGCAGAGTTTTTTTGGATTGTTCAGAATTGCTGAAAAAAATATTTCTGAATGGGCAATATAAGGTGTAAAATATTGGTTTGGCTATTCTATTGCATAGGTCAGGAGTAGGTGTTCCTGTGAGTAATATCTAAATTCTTACATCGCCAGCAGTAATTCATGGCATTGATTTATGTAGATAATGTTAGCACTTGCTGTAGGTGGCACCAGGCACCTGTACTGACAACAGCAGTTATGGCCAGTTAGATGGGAAAGGACTCAGCACAGCTGAGCCTCATGTTTCCTGCAAATTTTTCTCCCTCCAACAAAAACATCTTAGAAGAACATGTCCTTGACTGTGGCACGTGAATGCTGTTGTGTTTTCCTATGCCTTTGGAAAAGCAGCAGTGGCTGGCAGAGATTTCACAGCCCATTAGGACCAGTTTCCAGGGGAGTATCTCAAGGCATACAACCTGGACTTAGAGCCTTGTGCTGCAGAGGGTCTAGCTGAGAAGCAAATTGCTTGAGACCCTCAAGTCCTCTTGCAAAAACTTCTTTGGGCTTTTGGTTCACACAACTTTTTACCAAATATATTACACATTAATATTACACATTTCATATTCATTACATTGTCATGGCTTAACTATAAATAGCTTAATCTATTAAAATAATGAATAAATTGTGGCTAATAATATCTTTTCTTGATCTTATTATAGTCTATGAAAATAAGAACATCCATAACAAGCTCAGAACATATGTTCATAAGTCACAATTCCTGGACTGTTTCTAAATGTATTTTGGGGCTCAAGTATAAAAAATATGCATTAGCTTGAAATGTGACTAAATTTAGAACGCACTTGCAGTGTTGAAATACGTCTCTTCGATATCTCTGAAAAGAATACAACTGTTGAGCTAAGGAATAGTCTACAAATGCCTCAGAAATGTCAGTTATTTAATGTCTGTACATTTCTTCCCCTAAAGCAAAATAAACAGAAGTGGTTTATATCCTCAAACTGGATAGACAAGAAAAGAGGCAGGCTTTTAAATACGACATTTCTGACTGATCTGAAAAAAGGAGATGAAAAATAATTTTCAGACGGAGTGATTAAACATAACTTGGTAGGTGACTAAACAGTTAAAAGCCAATGGGATATTCAGATTAAAGGCACTTCGCACAACTGTGGGCAAACTGCTGGTATGACTGTCTTAGCTTCACTAACGTCAATGACTGCTTCAGCTGAAAATCTGTACGTCGGTGCATACAGAGGGTGAGGAAACATTTCTGATTCACACGGCAAGAGAGATCTGCAAAGGCCTGGGTGGCTGTGATGCCAACAAGTACACTAATGCAGTATCAGAAAGTATTAAAATGAGGTCAGGCTGCGTGTCTGCCTCTGGTCTCTCAGACAGCCATCAAGGAGATGGATAGTACGGTACATACATTGCAGTTTTGCAGAACTAGGGCAGGCTTGGCACAGAACATGTCTGGGCTGTTATATTTGGGATCAGCCAATAGTCTAAAAACTTGAGAACATGAACTTTGTCAGACTGCATTTGTGAAATCCTGCTAAAGCAGGAGACTGGGGCTTTACACTCTTAAATGTGGCTGCTGGAAGCATTGCCAGGCCATCAAACCAGCCAAACCCCCTTTCTGTGTAAAGGCTCGGCTAAGGACCAAAGAGAGTCCCGTGCTTTCAGCAGTCTTCTTGTGAAACATGTCAGGCCCAGTAGTTGGGGCGGGCACCGCTGCCAGGGTCCTGCTGCCACGCGAAGTCACGATGTCTGTATGGTGATTGCCAAACATGGGAACTGACCTCTACAGCTCAGCTTGGGAAGGTTTACCAGCCTTCAGTATCAGCCACGAGGCAAAGTACGATTCCTCTCTCCAGCCCTGTGTCCTTCTGAGCCTTACTATTTGAAGCCATGATCCAAACAAGCTATGAGCTAATTATTACTGCCACAATTCGTCCAGCCACTCCCCTGCACTGGAACTAAGACCCATCAGAAAAGATGCATGAGTCTTGGCAGAGTTAATCTTTGCTTATTGTGATTTTTAGTTCAGATCAGAGAGAAGCCTAGAGTTCTCAGGGATGCTTCTAGGTGAGACCAAATGTGATTCAGAAACCCGGGAGAGGATTTTCATTACTGTTCAAGCAGAATTAGAACAGTTCTTTGAACTTTGCTGCTGTCTAGTTTGCGGTCCTCATTTAGTGAGAAGGGAAAGGTGGCAAAATTAGTTTGTTGTGTCTTGAAATGTCATTGGTTTAGCGGTTTCTGATAGATTTAAAACTATTCAGTAGGCTTCCTTTCATAGCATCCATACCTGTATAAATGAACATTGCCCCTGGCTGTGCTTCAAAGGCAGGCAGCTTTGAAAATTCATCTTCATCTTCGTTCCATATCTAGAGTTTGTAACTCTTAACAGAAAAACATGTACTTGCTCTCTGCTGTAATTATTTTTATTTGCCAAAGGGAGCCTTCAGTTCCTTCTTTCATGAATGGTTCCTCAGCCTTTTAGAATCATAGAATCATTTAGGTTGGAAAAGACCCTTGGGATCATCAAGTCCAACCATCAACTCCACTCTACAAAGTTCTCCCCTACACCATATCCCTTAACACCACATCTAAACAAGTCTTAAACACATCCAGGGATGGTGACTCCACCACCTCCCTGGGCAGCCTAATCCAGTGTCTGACCACTCTTTCTGTGAAGAATTTTTTCCTAATGTCCAGCCTAAACCTACCCTGCTGCAGCTTGAACCCATTCCCTCTTGTTCCATCACTAATTACCTGTGAGAAGAGACCAGCACCAACCTCTCTACAATGTCCTTTCAAGTAGTTGTAGAGAGTGATGAGGTCTCCCCTCAGCCTCCTCTTCCTCAAACTAAACAGTCCCAGCTCCTTCAATCTCTCCTCATAAGATTTATTCTGCAGGCCCTTCACCAGCTTCGTGGCCCTCCTCTGCACTCGCTCCAGCACCTCGATATCTCTCTCGTATTGAGGTGCCCAGAACTGGACACAATACTCCAGGTGTGGCCTCACCAGTGCTGAGTACAGGGGGACAATCACCTCCCTCCTTCTGCTGGTCGCACTATTTCTAACACAAGCCAGGATGCCATTGGCTTTCTTGGCCACCTGGGCACACTGCTGGCTCATGTTCAGCCGCTTGTCAATTAGAACCCCCAGGTCCTTTTCTGCCAGGCAGCTCTCCAGCCACACTTCCCCAAGCCTGTAGCGATGCATGGGGTTGTTGTGGCCCAAGTGCAGGACCTGGCACTTGGCCTTGTTGAAGCTCATTCCGTTAGCGTTGGCCCATCGGTCCAATCTATCCAAGTCTCTCTGTAGAGCGTCCCTATCCTCATGTAGATCAACACTCCCGCTTAGCTTCGTGTCATCTGCAAACTTGCTGATGATACACTCTATGTCCTTATCAAGGTCATCAATAAAGATGTTAAACAGAAATGGTCCCAACACTGAGCCCTGAGTTTCATTAATACTTCCCACCAAAAGCAATTAGTGATGACAGCGTGTGCCCTAGTTCTTCCGATAATTTGTGTTCTCTGGCAAGCTGTTTATGAGCAGGACAAGATTGCAATCTGATTTATGATGACCTTATGAATTTTATTTTAAATAAGAAACCAGAGACTGAAACAACACAGTAAGCCATGTAGTCAATCCATCTGCCTACACACAAATTGTTCTGTAAGGTACATTTCTCATTATTTTCATCAAGTTTAGCTTTTAGTATCTAAGAGGCTATTCTACAAATCAAAACAATTCTTGATCCCACATTTTGCCTAAATTTTAGCTGCAATTTTTTCTGACTATGTTAGCCAACAATAAATACCATTCCATCAATGATCACTAGCAGGTTGGATGGCTACTATTTGATTTGGCCTTCTATTCAGAAATGGTGCTGATTTTTGCGATGACGAGTTGTGTCTTGGCTAAAATGCAGTGCAATAGTGTTTCTCTTAGGGTGACTTCCCTCCTCTTAAGCAGTTGGTTCTTCATTTACTTGTGGGTGTTCCCTAGACCTACACAGCGTCACTATTCCGTAACGTTTAGTGGCTGAAACCAGATCTAATGTTGATTAGTACTGAAAATAACCAAGATACATAGATTTTTCAACAAGGGCTGCTCTTTATTTGGCTTGATGCAGGGCTACTTGATATCTGGTTGGCTTCCAGTCTAGCTGTTATTTATAGCGTACTGTCCTGTAAGCATTTGACTCACCCCCGGCTGAGCAGGCTAAGTATTGTGAAAGCTAATGATGAAACTTCATCTTTATTAACTGTAAATCATACTTTTAATTATTTGTCTCCCCTTAGATGCTATTACTGGCTATACTAGATCAAATTAATTTTCCGATCATGAGGATTTGGCCTGTTTCTCTCTGTCTAGTCCATTTTATTTGCTCTATACACAGAGGTTACCCATATCTGTATTTTTTTTGTCATCTGAGCTATCCTTATAGCTGCACAGCTAGCAGTGAAGTGCACCATTCCAAAGGTCCAGACATTTATCCAAAAAAAGGACAATCCAACAGCACTGAGGGCTTTTCTGTTGCGTGGCTCTGTGGCAATTCCCAGATTCCTGTTGCAATGGTCTGACTGGCATCTCTGCAACTCTAACCCTGAAAAGGGTGAAGGGGAGCTTTGTAAGGTGGCTGACCCATATATCACTACAGCCTCAGTATTGCAGGGCTGGATGGTTGGACCATGGTCTATGTCTAATGATGATATGCTTAATGTTATATTTACTAGATGCCACCCAAAATGCTGAGCAGCTCCAAGGTGTTGTTTCAGGGGGACTGAATAAATAATGCAGAACGGTGAACCCAGAGAAAAATATAGCTAAACTGCCCTCTTAGGGGCCAGGCACCTTCCTGTCTGACATTTTCCTCCTTCCTAGACTATTTGTAAGAACATGATTTATCACTCGCATTTCCCCCGCTGTTGTTCTCGGCTGCTGCGGTGGCATTGGAATGAACGCTAACACTTTTCCAAGTTTCTGACTTCATTAACAGCCCACAAAGCTGGACTAGAGTCTATTAATTCCTGACTTTTTCACTTTGTAGCAAGTTTCTTCTGTTCATTTTTAGCTATAGCAAAACCTTAAATCTCATGTTATTAAGATTTTGGTTTTAAGCAAGCTTCATTTTAGGGTGGGGCTTTTCCGGCTTTGGTTAGTAGAGCAGGACGACATTTAGCCTTAGTCACTCTGGTTTAACCATTGCCGTCTTGCAAGATGGGGCTGTCTCCAGCCCCGGGTTACTGATGCAATCCTGATACTTGGACGCCGATTTTTCACCAGAGTGATCTTTTGTAATACTGCAGCTCAAGTAGGGCACACTTTTCTATGACTGGAAATATATCAGTGTGTCAAGGTTAAGTCACTGCATGTCAGCCAGACAGGCATATTTTACACACGCAGATGAAATTCTGAAACTCTGTTCCTGTTGCTTAGCCACAGCTGTATCTTCTTTTATTATCTAATTCTCCTAAAAGGATTCGCTGTGGGAGACAGCAGGCTGCTTGCTGTTACCTCTTTGCTCTGTGCATTTCACAAAAACTCTCTCAGACTCAAAATCAAGAGTATGAACGACTGTTTATTTGAATTCCTGAATTAAATAAGTGGCCAGGAGACCCCATAAAAACTGGAGAAGGAAGCATAAAGTAAACAAATTGATCAGATTTACTAGTCCAGTCCAACCTCTGGAAATCAAGCTATAAAAAAAAAGTAGAAAAAAAGTCCCTTCGGATAGCCTGTATTTTTTGCTTGTCTGTAATTAGACACAATAAAAGGGTTCTAATCTTCTAATAACTGTCTTTCTCCAAAAGTAATTTCTTTCAATGTGACTGAAAACATTATAGGGTTCAAATTTTCACAGCAAGTAACTACAGTAAGGGACTCTGTATGTGGGATCCGAATAAAAAGCAGCTTGCTTTCCAGAGGGGTTGTAAGTTACCACCACGCAAAACACTTCCAGAAGTAAGTCCCTTTTAGCTAGACTCCTGAATATGAGTCTGGGTGCCAGCATCAGGATGCCAAATTCAGTCCCCCCAGAACAAGGTCTTATTGCCAAAATAAGCAGCTTAATTTGTGACTAGACTTTCAAAATCAACAACCCAGTGCCCCCTGCTGTCCAAGTACTCTTCCTATCCTAGCAGGTAAGAATTACATTAAAAGCCCCTCTAACCACTATTCTTCTATTACATTTCTGTCCTCTGTCTTCTTATAATCCTTATTAAAAAATCCGTTGCTACATTTTCAAAGCGGGTACTGATTTTATATTCAGCAGAAGACAGGAGCCTTTCTTAATTCACTCTACCAAATCTAATTGTGATTCGTATCTATCTAACGCCATTTGTGTTGAAAGCCTTTTAATCATTCAGATAGTCCTTGTGAGACAGGGCAGTAAAATTCTGTAGCACAGAAAAAGCTGCTGGCTTGACATTAAAGATCTGAAGATTAAATAAATGGCAGGAATTGCTTTTAAAAAGCTTCTGCTTCTTCAACAGGACCTCAGAGTGGCTGCGGTGGTTACTTGACAAATTCAGCTTATAGCTTTGGCTCTCCGGTCTCCAATGCGACCAGAAGATATGAGAAAAATCTGGACTGTGTATGGATCATAACTGCACCCGTGAACAAACTGATCAACCTCACCTTCACTTCATTCGTGCTTGAAGCACAGTCTGCTCAGGCTTGCCGATATGATTATGTAAAAGTAAGACAGCTGTGTATTTTAACAAGAAAATATCAGTGAGATGCAATCCATTCTCCTCTCCATGAGGCTAAAACTTAATTAATAGAAAATGGTCTCATGAAGAAATTAAATTGCTTAATATAATTACAATTTTTTTCCTGGGTTAGATCACTACTCCAGATGTCATCCTGCCTTTTTGAAAACCAATAAGAGTTTTAACATTGTTATGGGGACAAGCTTCTGTTCTTAAGACTGCCTATATAAATGAGCATTTCTTTCACAGAGTAGAAACAAAACAAAAGCCAAGCACTTTGAAGGTAAATATGCAAATTCATTATCATACAAAATTGCTTGAAAACAGCTCGTAAAATTTTGAATAAATATATCTTTATGCTAAATGCTTATCTGTGAAAGCTATTATCTTGGAGATGAGCATACAAAATGTAGGATAGCAGAATGCTGCTAAACTAGATCCACCAAGGAGTGTTCTAGATCCTGTTGAGCATTAAAGATGCTCAATGAAACTAGGAAAGAATTCTACATTTTGGTGAATAAAATCAACCTTTCTCATTGAAAAGCACTTTGAGATTACATATAAAAATGAAAAAAGAATGCCAATTAAAATAGAATACATTTTTGATAGATTTGCTGAGATGGGACCAGAATGTCCATAATGAGATTTACACTGTCCAACAGAATTAGTTAATATGGCAGTGAACAATTATCATCATCAAGAACATCCTATTAAAGCACAAGAGCACCTACTGTGCTTTCAAGTAAAAGAAATTGTAACGTCAGGAGGGGTCAGAGAACTTTATTTCTATTTATTTGTTTGTTATGCCTAAACCATTAGTGGCTTATATGCTTTTCTTCTTTCAGCTTTATGATGGAGATAATGAAAATGCCAATTTAGTTGGCACGTTCTGTGGATCTACAGTGCCAGCTCCTTTTCTTTCTACCCGCAATTCCTTGACTGTGAAATTTATCACAGACAATTCTGTGGAAAGGGAGGGTTTCAATGTTACCTACACCACAGTGGATCGTAAGTATACATATAAAATCATAGAATGGTTTGGGTTGGAAGGGACCTTAAAGGTCATCTAGTTCCAACCCCCCTGCCCTGGGCAGGGACACCTCCCACTAGACCAGGCTGCTCAAAGCCCCATCCAGCCTGGCCTTGGACACTTCCAGGGATGGGGCATCCACAGCCTCTCTGGGCAACCTGTTCCAGTGCCTCACCACCCTCATAATTAAAAATTTCCTCCTGATATCTACCCTCTTCCAGTTTGAAGCCACTACCCCTCGTCCTATCACTACATATATATGCATATATATTGTTGTGACTGTTTTCTGGAAATACGTATTTAAATAAAAAATCATCAAGATTTGTGCTAGATATAGGGCCCAGGAAGGTGCAAAGACAGTCCTTAGTATAGCTCTACGGGGCATCTATAATCAAGCTAAAAGCAACACTGCTAGTCCCCACTGCAATTCGCATCGGTCTTGGCTGGCTGTAGAGTGGCCGTCAGTCTGGAGTGAAAAACAGGAACACTCTGCCATACGCTGTTAAAAAATACTCTGATATAGGGAGCAAACATTTATTTGAGTTCTACAGCATAGATTGACACAGCATTAGCATCTGTTTTACTTACTTTTTTTTCCTTCTAGAGAGTCACAGGTAAATACAAAAGTATATTGACCAGTGTAGTTTTGCTCAATAAATATTTTTCCCCAGTTGGAAAGGTTTTCACTCTATGATGCATTTATTACTATTTTACACAGGACTGTGTGGAGGAATACATAATGCAACTTCTACATCCCTGACCGCAACATCTCCTAACTTCCCGAATGAATATCCACCATTTACTCTCTGTACTTGGGTCATTGATGCCCCTCCGCAGCAGCAAGTCAGGGTGGTGGTGGAGGCCTTCCACCTCCACTCTGGCCAGGACTGCTCTCAGAACTACCTAGAGCTCCAGGACTCACCAACAGTAAGATATTTACAGTTGATAGCATGCCCCATTCACATTCAGCTCCCTTCACTATTTGTAAAGAGAGGAGAAACCCACCATTTGGTGGTAGATTAATTGATGATTCTGTGTGAGGGGCACATCCAAAGCATTATGCGCCGTGCCCCACTTGAGCTGTGTTAACTGGTACAGACCTCATGGCAGCACACTAGACACACGTTGAACTAGACCTAGTAAGTGTTACACAATTTTTCACAGTTGCACCAAGTAACAGAGCTGCCAAACTTAACACCCAGAAAATACTGCCCAACAGCAAGTTTTCATAAACTAATTGTACTTCCTCCCACCCAAGAATCATAATAAAAAGAAATATTCATGCCAAGAAGAGTGTTTACAAAAATTGTATTATATAATTGTAAACATGTTTTCATTGTTTCTTATTTTGGCATGAAAATACCTGTTACGTGTGATTTGTTTCTCATAATAATTGAACATAAAATGTCGAGACGTTATTGTGATTTCCATGAAAACTTTAAAATGTGATTGCATAAGTGGCATAGGAAGTGCTGAGAGATCTATTCACCTCAAGTTCAGTAAGTAGAAAACTGAATTATATCATTAAGTAGAAGTAACTTGTGACATGTATTGAATTCCAGCACAGCCAAGGATCAGTCCATAGATTCTGTGGCACTGAAACTTTTCCAGTCCCTGAATTTTATTCTTATGATCGCACTGCCATCGTGACTTTCAAATCAGATGAATATATGATTAATAATGGAGTCAGATTTACCTATCAAGCTACAGGTAAGCCTGAAAAAAATCCAAAAAATCTACCTACCATTCTCTTTGTTGATTCCATACGGTGAAAAGCAATACAGAGATCTGAAATACTTACACGTTTCTGGTTTTCTGTCTCAAGGTTGCAGCAGAGAGTACAACCAGCCATTTGGTTACCTGAAGAGCCCCGGCTGGCCTGGTCGTCACCCCAATAACATGGACTGTTCTGTCATTCTACGAGCTCCACCGAATCACACAATATCTCTCTTTTTCCATGCTTTCAGTTTGGAGGACAGCATCCAGTGTTCACGTGATTTCCTAGAGGTATCGAGCAAGTATACATATTTTGTGGGCCTCTGTCAAAATATGCTCAATTCTAAGGATATTAAAAAGCTTGGATCAAGTCTGAGCTGAACTGACATTAGAGACTAATTTATTACTACAGTTTTACAGTGAAAGGTACTCAAACGTTATAGTAAGAGGTTAAACAATACACACTATAGTAAGTCCAAAACCAACGAATAAATAGTTTCGTTATCAGCTAACTCATCTTTACCTAGCTCTTGTTGATGTTACCCAGTTAACAGAGCAAGCCAGGATAGTTTTCATCCAATATTAACATCTGTGCATGAACAGAAAGCTATAAATCCGAGCGCTTTCGTTCCAGCAGTAGATTCCATCTGCTTCCTATTTTTCTTAAAAATATTTTTTCTAAAAAGGCATTTTTTCATTAAAAAAAAAGGAGCACTTGCAAAGGTATTTTGTGTCAATTAAAAACACATCCTCCTACATAATCCTCACTCTGTCCTTTCACACTTGTTGAAGGTTTCCCTATTCACTGTCCAGCTGACAAAAATCAGGTGTGTGTGGCAAAATCATTATTTAGTTCTCCTTTCATAGCCTCTTTACTGTCTCAAGAAATGGATCTGAGCATCAGCATTATTAGGAAAACTTTTTACACTGAAAGGGTTATTAAGCATTGGAACAGGCTGCCCAGGGCAGTGGTTGAGGCACCATCCCTGGAGGTATTTAAAAGATGGGTAGACGTAGTGCTTAGAGATAAAGTTTAGTGGTGGTTTTTGTCAGAGTTGGGTTGATGGTTGGACTAGATGATCTGAAAGGTCCCTTCCAAACTAGGCAACTCTATGGTTCTATGATTATTGGAGCTTAAAACCCAAACAGATTAAACCTGAGCTATGTAATATGATCTGTCTTAATGTGGTCAGGGAAAAAGAGTGGTCTGCAGGGTAAAAAATTAATCATTTCATCTGGAATATTAACATTTCTTCTGAAAAGTAAAACATGGGCTTGAATTGCAAAAGAACCTCTTAGCTACTAGTCAAGTAATTTTTTCAGTCAGGAGATGTACCACACCATAAAATTTAGTCACCCGTTTCTGATGATACTTGTTCCATGCAATTACTTACAAAACTCAGACAGACTGGTTAATGGTCTCTTCCTTCTATACCAGAATGTATAGTACGAAAAATAACAGTATTAAAATGACAATTATGGTATGCATGCAAGTCAATACATAGTTTGTGCTGTGCTTGTATCACTGCATTATTGTACTAGTGTATAACTGGCAAAGGGAGTTAATGTTGAAAATATTTTCTGTGTCCTTTGAAGGTCAGAAATGGGAGTGATGTGCAATCACCGCTACTTGGCAGGTTCTGTGGAAACACTGTGCCCAGTCCCATCTTCCCCCAAAATCATGTTGTCTACCTTCGTTTCAAGAGTGATTTTTCAGGGGCTCATGATGGATATGAAATTACTTGGACTTCATCACCAAGTGGTAAGGCTGTAATTACAAAATAATTCCACTCAGCAATTGTACGTGGGGGGGAAAATACAGAAATGTCAGTTTGGGCCCTGCCTCATCAACACTTAAGACCTCCCCAAGCACCCATAGTCCACCCTATTTAGTCACTGGAGAGAGGTAGTTGTTCCTGAAGACCAGTAGGGCAAGATCCATTTTATGTCATGGAAGCAATTCCCTCTCTCTAATGTTGACTTTAGCAACCTCAGACGACCCAGTCCACTTAAGATGAAGATCTACTTCTTTCACTGAGAGGTCAGAAAATATCAGGAACACCTATCTTGGGATCCACAGAGTGGTGGTGGTGGTGGTGCCTCAGCCTACTCCATAATCCACTTGTGATATGCCGTAGGATCTAGGCACTACTAGGCCTGAAGAGGACTGAAAATTGCCCCAAGAAAATAACCTAACTGTAATGGTGTGTAATGACTATGTAATAGACACATTCATAAATGGCTTACAAACGCATTACCCAGTGAATAGCTGGGTAATAGTTTGTTCACGACACTAAGTTACTGGAGGTAACACATGGCCAGCTGAAAAGCACTGCAGAACAACCTTACACTATTGAGGGGCTTGGTGATGAAAAGGCGGATAAAGTTCAGTGTAGGAAAGTACTGATGAAGAACATGGGCAAAAAAAGACAATCCTAATTTTACTTACAAGAATATGGGATCTGAATTGACTTTTAGCACTCAGCAACAAGACCTTGGGGGTAAAATAGTTCCATTAAAACAAGAGCTCGCTGCTCACTAATAGTCAAGTAGGCTAGCACAACGCTAGGAACTATTGGGAAAGAAAGAGAAAGCAAATAGACAAACACTTCTAAATCCATAGTTCACACACAAACGGAATGATGTGCACAGTTCTGGTCTCCTCTTATAAAGCATCCAGTACAACTGGAAAAACTTCAGGCAAAGGAGCTCAACATAAAAAATGGTTTCTGCAGGAGGTATGCTGAGACTTCTTAATCTGGTTAAGAAACTACTGAGGCCTATAAAATTGAGTGATATTGGATGGTAAATAGTGATCAATTGTTTATTGACTTAACACAGAAGAACCAGAGGCCTTCAGGTAAAGGCAGGAGGTGGTAGGTTCAAAACAAGCCAAACAAAACGGTTCCTCCCACAGTATGCAGTTAATCTGTGGAGCTCCTTCCCATAGGATGCTACAAATTTACATGGATTCAAGGGCTACCTGAACAAGTTCATGGAAGACATCTGATAAAGACTATTAAACACAAAGATGCCATTTCTGGGAGCTGTGAGCTGAAAATTCTTGGAGACTGTGAGGGTAATCGGGGTCATGATCTGCACATGCTTACTCTTACTCTATAAACTTGCATTTCTCCCAGGGCATCTGCTTCTGCCCGCTGTTGGAGATTGAATTTTGGTATAAATGGCCTTTAGTTTACTTAATATGACTATTTTCTCTGAGTTGTTCTCTGTATTTTTCTATCAGATAAGGATTCACTACTTTTCATTCCAAAGAACAGCCAAAGAGAATTTGTCCCTAGTGGAGTAGCTGGGAACTGAACTGCTCAAGGCACACATTTAAGATTTTGATTCCTTTGTTTGAAACCCTTTGTTCCAAAGAGTTTTGGGGGTTTTGATTTTTAATATCCGGTGATGGTCTAATGCCCATTGCATTATTGGAATAATGCTCTTATCCACGTTCATTGTTCCAGCTCTCAGCGTCCTTCTGTTTTTCAGTGCTACTACTAATACTGTACTTAAGGTACTACACCATGTGGTATCCTGTGAAACTAAGCTTTCTCAGCTAATTAGCAGCGTCTGTTTCCAGGATGCGGAGGAATGTTATACGGCAGCACTGGTTCCTTTGCTAGTCCCAGCTACCCAGCAACTTACCGCAACAACACCGATTGTGAGTGGGCCATTACTGTGCCCAAGGGACGAATTGTCACAGTGAACTTTGATTTCATCAGCATCGATGACCCAGGGGATTGCGGTAGCAACTATCTGATCCTTTACAACGGGCCAAATGCCAGCTATCCCCCAGCCGGGCCGTACTGTGGGATGGTATGTATTGCCTACTGCCTGTGACCTTTAAGTGGTTAAAATGAACCTCTACTGTTTCATATTCAAGCCTGTTTCCCCAATCCTGGCATGAATTCCACATAGAGTGGAAGTGAAGGCGTAAGGCTTGTTTGGCACCTTAGAAGCCTTCCAATGCAGACCTTACAGTGACATCTAGCGGGAGGCATGAAGCTATTTTTCTCTGTATTTAGTTGTATTTGTGATTTAAATATTTCTAATATCCTAAGGGAGAAATGCAACAGCAGTATCTAGCAAAGATCTGACGTCACTTCCAATCTGTGATCCAATTTGTGCCTCAGTTTTAACTCTCTGACTGGCTTTTACAAAGCATCTAAATGTTCTATAAAGCTTTTCATTTTTCTTCTCTTTAATTTCAGGATACAAACATTGCTCCATTTACTGCTACATCTCATCAAGTCTATATAAAATTTCATGCCGAATATGTGACTTTACCATCAGGATTCCAGTTAAGCTGGACGAGCTAGAACACTGTTTATGAGAAATATATTACCATTCCCTGCTATACTGAAGAGACTTTAGGTCAAAAAGTAAGCTTGAAATCCACTTATGATAATTGCAGCTGCAGTAAGGCCTTTTAAAAATTACTGTCAGTGAAGCTGTTTTGAATTTAGAGTTCTGTCCAAAAAATGTGATCTCCCATTGTACTGAAAATAAACTATTATCTACCCAACTGGGAAAGCAAGGTTTTGAAACATATTTTTATATTCTCCTACATAATTTCAAAATTTTACATTTAATGCTATAAAAAGTGAATTAGCCAAAATTCGAAATTGTTAACATGAAGTTGATAAGAGGATTTAAGATATGAAGTTGTCTTTAATTAGTTCTATGGAGTTATGTGGTTTTGTCCCAAGCATCTTTTAAAACGTTAGCTAAAGTTTTATTCAAATTAGGATCAGAAATTGCTAAAAAATGGCCCCTGTCCTACAATCATTTACACAGATAACTTTGCTGTACTTCAAAAAGATTGATTTCACTACGGGAAAAAGCATGTTTCACTTTAAAGCTGATTAAATGTTTTTGGACATTTTTTGATATGATACATACATACTTGCTCTTGGCATGACTTCCTGTCACCAAAAAAAATGTACAGAATTATTGAACTTCTGCAGAAGAAAAGACTGAAGAGCACTACCAATGGGAGAAAGAAAAATTTGTAAGATTTTTTTTTTTTAATCTAACAATAACTTGGTGCATTTTTAAACGTTCCAAGTACTCCATACCTGTGCATGATTTTATTTACAATTGAGTAAAATGCATGAGGTTCTTTAGAAAAAAAATGAAAATCCATCAGAGAATTTGTGCTCATGAAGACTGTTGAATGAAGCTGCTGGTACAAGGTTCAATTGATCTAGCCCGACTGACTCTCGCCAAAAATAGTCAAAGTCTAAAATTAGAGTAAATTATCAAACCATTCTTTAAAAAAAAAAACAGGAACAAAGTAACCCACTGCTGTCCTCTAACATTTTATATGAGGAACCACAACAGAAATACCACTGCAGAAGTATTAAAGTGGAGGTCCTTAGAGGAGAGGGCTGGTGCTAAGCCATGTTTCTGTCTTGGAAGGTGAGTCGTCATTTAAAACACTTGCTTTAAAATGAATGCACAGCAAAAGCAAACAGGAACAACGAAACAGGTAATTTGAAAAGAATTATTCCATGAAACTTCTAGGTGTTTTTTGCAGTGTACAATTCAAAAGACAGAATCTGTGTTTAGCAAGATTTATGGCTTCATGTCACAATGCTGCCATGAATATCTTTGCTTTTATGACTGTGCGCTTTGCTGTCTATTTTACACATAATGTCGTAGCTGTGAATGTTGCGTGTCCGTATTGTAATACCTGCATGACTACACCCAGCCTCCCCCCGTCGGTGACACAGCACGGATAATGAATGTGCATGTTTTCACTTCCTAGAGCCTGCACGTTTTTAACTTAAGTGTAAATCTTCTGCATGTTACTATACATATTTATTTTTATATAAAAGTATGTTTTATGAGCCAGTTATATATGAATGGTAAGGACTCCGAAGACTAGGATTTGGAGAATAAGTACTAAAAGATCCATAACAGTATTTTTAATTGTCCTTCCCATGTGGCGGGGCTATTATTTATAAACAATAAATAAGAAGTAATACCACAATGAGATCGTTAGGGCTACAGTTACTTGAAGTCAAGGAGAGAAGATACACAGCTAAAATGCTAGAAATCATGGTATTGGTCAATTTAAAACATTAGCTAATTTTAGTTAAATTTACAAAGCAATTTTGACTGAAAACAGTTTTCACTCGGCTCGTAAGGCAAAGGAGATGTCTGTTTCCCACAGTAACTGGAGGTAAGTGTCCTAGGCACCAGAATTAACATATTTAGTGTAGTTATTTTTTGTCAGCTGCCAAACTAAAACCACAGAATTATTCTGCAGTCCTGATTAAAATTAAATGTAACAAAAATTCATAGCATTGACTCCTGCTTGTAATAACAACAGCGACAATGCAGGATTACTAACAAATAAGTGTTTAAAATGTTTATTAGCTGATAATAAAAATAGAGGCCAAATCCTAGAAGTTGGCTTTTATAAAGCAAAGACCAGCAAAATAAATACCGTGTGCCAGTTATCACATGTAATGACATAATGTTGACGGACATTTTTAGTAGCCATGCCTGGCAGTACACACCTGGTTTTGAGGTGCATGTTGCTGTTGTATCATTTTGATGATACGCTAACCCTGCGTTAACGTTGACCATTATGAAAGCTTTTCTCAGAGGGGAAAAAAGAAGGATAAAAATAGAATAATAATGTAAAACCTCATTTCCTTGGCTAGAAGAACTACCTCGGACAGCCAGAGCAAGGGCAGCGTCAGAGCGGCTCGTCCCCTTGCTGCTCCCCAGCACAGCCAGAGCCAGGTGGGAGGCACCTCCAGCACCGCTGCCCGGCTGGAGCAGGCTGGGGGCAACCAGGGCAGGGAGACACTCCTCCCTCCTCTTCCCACCCCAGGGCAGCCGCAGCCTGGCCATACAATCCTGGCAATACACCTACCTCCTAGTCACTTACTTCAGCCTGCTGTCCCAAGGAGGCATATGCCTCTCCAAAGAATTCAGACATTTGCTCTACAAACATTTAAGCCAAGTGACAAATTCAGAACAAATCTGACAGGTAGCAAAGATATTTTATAGTTGTTTCACAGGCAGAAAATCAGTAGCTGGATCGTACAGCGAGACCTAAATTGGGAAAGCCTGTAGCGTGGCGCCAACCGCCATACGTGCGGGAGGGCTCCAGCGGCCGGTCCCCAGACACAGGCTGGCCAGCCTCTGGCTGGGGGTATAGAGACAGCTGAGGATATTTGGGGTCAAAGGGGTTACAGAAGAACTGGATGTACTGGGAAGAGGTGGTAGGGGACAAGAGAGAGGAGATCATCAATACTGGCCCTCAGGGGTCAGTACTGGGTCCAGTCTCGTTCACTATATTCATCAATGATTTGGATGAAGGGACAGAGTGCACCCTCAGCAAGTTTGCTGATGACACAAAGCTGGGGGGGTGGCTGACACACCGGAAGGCTGTGCCGCCATACAGAGAGACCTGGACAGGCTGGAGAGTTGGGCAGAGAGAAACCTTATGAAATTCAACAAGGGCAAGTGTAGGGTGCTGCACCTGGGGAGGAACAAGCCCATGCACCAGTACAGGTTGGGGGCTGACCTGCTGGAGAGCAGCTCATCTGAAAGAGACCTGGGAGTCCTGGTGGACAACAGGATGCCCATGAGCCAGCAATGTGCCCTTGTGGCCAAGAAGGCCAATGGCATCCTGGGGTGCATCAAGAAGAGTGTGGCCAGCAGGTCAAGGGAGGTCATCCTCCCCCTCTACTCTGCCCTGGTGAGGCTGCATCTGGAGAACTGTGTCCAGTTCTGGGCTCCCCGGTTCAAGAGGGACAGGGAACTGCTGGAGAGGGTGCAGCAGAATGCTACTAAGATGATTAGGGAATTCGAACACCTCTCTTATGAAGAAAGGATGAAGGATTTGGGTCTCTTCAGTCTGGAAAAAAGACGACTGAGGGGGGACCTTATCAACGCTTATAAATACTTAAAGGGTGGTTGTCAGGAGGATGGAGACAGGTTCTTTTCAGTGGTCCCCGGCAACAGGACAAGAAGGAATGGGCACAAACTTGAACATAGGAAGTTCCATCTCAACATGAGGAGGATCTTCTTTACTTTGAGGGTGGCAGAGCACTGGAACAGGCTGCCCAGAGAAGTGGTGGGGTCTCCGTCTCTGGAGCCATTCAAAACCTGCCTGGACGCGTTACTGTGCAACCTGCTGTAGGTGACCCTGCTCTGGCAGGGGGGTTGGACTAGATGATCTCCAGAGGTCCCTTCCAACCCCGACCATTCTGTGATTCTGTGAGATGGGGTTACTGCAGTGGCATAAGCCCTCTGCAGGAAATTAGTCTTTGTGAGGATGACTGCCCATGGAACAACCTGAAAATTACACTTTCAAGGTCCAGGAATGACCTGACCCTTGGACAGTGTGGCGTCAGTACTTATTTTCCCACCCCTTCTCATCCAATTGATATTTAGTGCTTGAACAGTAGCTAAGAAGCTTTAAAAGGAAGGCTTGACAGCAGCTCCTCTTTGCCAAATCCAGTGCAGACGTGACTCGAGTATTGATTAGAGATGAAAGATTTGCTAAAGCAGGAGCCAAAGCAGATCTCAACGAAGGTGTGGGTGATAGATGAACTGTTTACACAAGAAGAAGATAATGAAATTAGGTGGATGGTAAAAAAACCTCCAAAAACTCCTAACAAATGGGAGTAATGGCAATATGTTCATTAAGCAGGGAGTAATTAAATACTTCTACGGCAGGGGCATAACGTGGACATCCAGGCCATGCGCAATGTAATATGCTATTGTTTTGATCACTGCATAAATGGGGCAGTGAGAAGCCAGGTGAGCTTCTCATTAGCCATGAAGACACCATTTTGTGCGTATCATCTTGTGACAGTCCCATGTACTTTGTTGGAATAAGCAAGTTGGGACCAGTTTATAGGCAATGAATCTGCCTCAGCCTTTGCTACTAAACAAAGCCTGTGATGGTTCTGTATGAAACAGCAGACAATGCTGGCACCTAGGTCTTTGGGACAACTGACTGGTGGCAATCAGGACATTTTCTTAGACAGGAAAGGGATCTGGATTCATGTTTCTGCAGACAAAAAGGAACTGTACATCTGAGTGACCAGATAAAAGGAAGTTCTTCCAGTTGGGTTTTGTAAGAAAGACATGAAAGCAGCCTGTCACTTCAGGAAAGGATTCAAGGTAGTAAATGGCATTTAGGGATAAACATGCTACAGTTCTGCAATCCATAATTAAATCCTCACATTCCTAAAAAAGGAAAAGCTATGTTAAAGGCGAAGCCACTCCCTGAGCATTCACACACCATACACGGTGTTGCACACACACTCTTGGCCATGCTTCCTCCTTCAGGCTCGACCCTGCAGCAGTCTCAGGCATTGGATTTTATAAAATAATTAATTTAATTGAAAGGTACAGCAGCAAGGACAGCCCAGGCTGGGTGCCTCCAAAGAGAGGGACCCCAAACAAAGAAATCCCTGGGCAATTATACCCTTGTGATCCACACACCCGCCCCTCGCACACTGTCCACACATCTTTTAGTTCAATGGTGGTTTTTGATCTGGGGTCTTCTAACACCTTATTGGATTCTTTTCCTGTGTCCAGGCAGGCAGGCTCTTATCTTGTTGATCTGCAGTTTCAGCCCAGGGTTGGACCCCCCTTATCTTCTGGTTTACACTCCTTGTGCACCTGCGCTCGCTGGCAGAACATGGGGAACTGAAGAGTCCCAGACTTGGGAAAAACGCTACCAAAACATCAGTGTGATACCAACATCTTTCCCATACTAAAAGGCGAAGCACAACACTGTACCAGCTGCTGGGAAAATTGCTAAGAAAATTAACTCTATTGTGGCCTATAGGCTTCAGCAAATCTAGATACTCATGCTAAGTAAAGCTAGGCAAACAGTACAAATCACACCATATTATAATCCTAAGTAATTTATTCTAATTAAAACATACTTATTAATGCTAAACAACTGATGTCCCTCAACAGCTAAAGTTGGACCTCCAGCAGTGTTTCTCATTTGCTGGTTTGGCCCCTTCCCATTCATCATCTTGGTTTCTGTGGGTATTATTTTTAGGCTTCTAAGTAACACCATGCAGTGCATAGGGAGTGCACATGCAAAATTCAAGGCTGTGGTTCTCAATGGGTGGCTTGGCCTTAGGTCATTTTATACATTTAGTCATTAATTGCCCTGAGCTTCCTTATCTGCCAAATGACAGTAAGTAGGAGCTTCTAACGCCTACCCAAGATAGGTGTGAATACATTCTAAGCAGAAAGGCTGTAACTCGAACATCATGGTGGCAAGCTCAATTAGAAGTGCCAAGAACCTGGGCCCAGCCTCACGACTCATTTTGGAACGAGAGCTGTCTAAAAAATCCACCAAGACACCTGAAGAAATGGAAACCACTGATTCAACGAACCCACGGTTTTTTGCGGTAATGCCTTTTACCTTCAGTAGCCTTTGCCAAACTTCAGAGCGAACTCTGAAACCCTGCGCGGTCAGTCCCCAGGGAGCCTGAGCTCTCCCGCGCCACGGCTCTGCAGCCTCTCCTGTCTCCTGCTGCTGACCGGCCGGGGCACCGACCTGCCCGGGGCACGTCCCTGCCAGTTTCCAGACCCCACCAGGGCACGAGGAGCTCATAGGACAGGGGCACCCAGACCCACGTTTCTCCTCGGTGCAAAACGGTGTCTTGGCTTTACGTTTACGAAGTGCTTTCCAGATACCGAAGAAGCAGGGGCCAGCGTCAGGGCTGTTTTGCAGAGGGCTGTGTGACCACACGACGCTTACTCCCACCCAGACGAACGAGCACCCAGGGGCGCCTGCTCAGACAGGCCACCACCGCCCGGGCGGCAGCACTAACGAGGGCCAGTTTTCCCCCACAGCCCGCCAGCCCCGAGCAAGGCAGGCCACGCCATCGAACCCACCGTGCCGGCGGATCCCCGCAGGCTGCGCCCGGCCCCTCCCCGGTGCCTGACAGGGCGCCGCAACCCACGCGGCGGCCCCCCCTCCCTGGGGGCTGCACTCCTCTACCGGGAGGGGCTGCGTCTGGCGGTGGCACTGGGCTGCCCGCGGCCGCGCTCGCCAGCAGGTGGCTGAGCCGGGCACGCCAAGCCCGGTGACCGCACTCAGCGGTCACCAGCACCCACCCCGGCGCATGCGCCGGGGCCTCACCCGTGCCAATAGAACGCCAGAGACTTACGGCCTCACCCGCTATCACCAACGGGGCGCGCTTATTGGCCGCGAACCTTCCTCAGGCGCCCCCAGCCAATGGCCGGCGGGCCCGCAGCCGAGAGGGCGCGCTGATTGGCCCGGTGCCTTCCCAGCCGTGGGTGGAACGGCTCTGCCGGCCGTGGAGAGCGTGAGGAGCGCCCTCGCCGCCCGGGGTAGGGTGGCCGCGCGCCTGCGCGGCAGGGCGGGGGAAGGGGCGGCGGGGCGGGGCGGGGCGCGGCGCGGCGGCCGCGAGCGCGCGCAGCTGCCCTCAGGGCCACCGACAGTCCCGCTGTCCCGCCGCGCACCGCCCGGTGAGTCGCCCCGGGAGGCAGTGGCGGGGCCTGCCCCTCCGTCCGGGGATGGGAAGGGCGGCTGGCCGGCCGGCATCCCGATCAGGGCTCTGCTGGGCTGCGGGGGGGCGGGACGGGACTCCCCGGCGGCGCGGAACGGGTGGGCTCGCTGTTCGCTGTCCCCTCAGGGCGGGGATCGTTCCTGCGCTGTCTCGGCGGCGCCCCGGGCCGGGTGTACCCCGCCTTTCCCCCGCCCGCCTCACGGTGTCCGTTTCTGCCCCGCCCAGACCATGTCCAAGTCGCTGAAGAAGATTGTGGAGGAGAGCAGGGAGAAGAACCAGCCCGAAGTGGACATGTGCGACCGCGGCATCTCCAACATGCTGGACGTGCCCGGCCTCTGTAGGTACCGGCGCCGGCGGCGGGCGTGGAGATCGCGGAAACTTCCTTATTTGTCCCGGGACGAGACGGGGCCGCCGCCGGCCCTGGACGCGGGGGGGTCCAGGCCGCCCCGCCTCGGCTGCTGCCCCAGCCCCTCGGCGGCGGTGAGGCGGCCCCAGCCGGGACCTGGGGTGCCCTGAGGCTTTGGGCATCGGGAGTTTTGAGGGAGGTTCGTGGGTAGGAGGAAACGGTGCGTCTCCCGGCAGCGCCGTAAGGAGCCGTGGGCGTGTTCGGCAGAGCCCCTGCTCCGCTGCACTGGAGAGACCGGCGCGGGGAGCTGGGGCTGCCGCCCATCCCTCCCATCACCTCTGCCCATCTGCCACCCTAAGTGCTCCCTGTCTCTCTCGCACTGTTGTCATTCTGGCACTTGTGCGATGGGTAGACTTGGCCTCCTGTCAGTCCTTGCCTCTCCCTGCTAACCGAAGCAAAGCCACTGGCCAGGTAGCATCTCCACTGGCTTTTGAAAGGGATAGGGTGACATCAGGCTGGAGCTAGGCATGGCTGGTTTCTGAAGGAGAGTGAGGTAGTACCGTGTAACGGGTACAGCAATGTCATACTTTAGATGTTGCATGATTGCATATGCTTCCAGAATGTGACAGTATCTTGTTATTGGTATGTTGCATTTGCTGTAAGTTAACACACTGTCACAGCTCTGGGGGACTCATAAATGAAGAACACAGCAGGTAACTTTGCCTTGCTTTTCCTTTGGCTAAGAGTGCATATGATGTACCTCCTCCTCCAGAGGAGGGCCGTGAAGATGATCAGAGGGCTGGGGCATCTCTTCTGTGAAGACAGGCTGAGAGAGTTGGGGTTGTTCAGCCTGAAGAAGAGAAGGCCTCAGGGAGACCTTATTGCAGCCTTGTGGTATCTGAAGGAAATAGCTGGAGAGGGACTTTTTACAAGGGTGTGTAGTGATAGAACAAGGAGTAACAGTTTTAAACTGGAAGAGTGTAGGCTTAGATATCAGGAAGAAATTTTTCCTTATGAGTGTGGTGAGAGAGACACTGGAACAGGTTGCCCAGGGAAGTTGTGGATGCCCCATCCCTGGAAGTGTTCAAGGCCAGGCTGGATGGGGCTTTGAGCAGCCTGGGCTAGTGGGGGATGTCCCTGCCCATGGCAGGGGGGGTTGGAAGTAGATGGTCTTTAAGTTCCCTTCCAACCTAAACCATTCTGTGTTATGGTACAGCTGATATCCAGTAAGTTGAAGTTGTGGCTAGCTGTAGTGTGCCACAGGCTGAAATTTTCCTGAGTATGTGATGTAATGAGAAAAAAAAACCCCAAAGTCTTAAACAATCACCATACTTGAAACTCTAACCATATCCTGGTTTAGCTCTTTACTATGTTTGTTGAACTTGATAGCAAACAGGAGCAGATGTACATAGTTCTTCTTTACATGATGGAAATGAGTTCAGGGAAGTATATGGCCTGCTACCAACTCACCATTGTCTGCAGAGCTGGGAGCAGACCAGGGTATCTTCGCTCACATCAGTGAAGGATGAGGATGTAAGTGCAGTTTTACAGAACTACGTTCCGTACTTAAGTCTTCAGCCTTTACTGATTCTTTTCCTGCATCTGAGTTGTGCGTGGAATTTCAGGAAGATCACATTGTAAAGCCTGTATGGATCAACTCATGTTAAATAGAAAGCTTCACTGTATTTCTATTGGATGAACCGTGGCTTGATACAAAGTAGTGTTTAACTCCCATTAACTAGAGACCCATTTTCAGAGTTATACTTACCCCTTTCAGATAAACTAATGTATTAGGAGTGTGGGGCAGCAACAGAGTACTGGTGCTTTTGTTAAGTAGACTTGGTGCCTGTTATCAATGCTAAGACACATAATTAGCTAGCTTTGATCTTTTGGGTGTGTGGGGGAAAAAAAGTAATGTTGAATGCTAAATGTAATGCTGAAGTAAAAAAAAGCTCTTCTTGTATGAATGCTGTTTTGCATTTGTTGTGGAGGCAGGGTCAGGGACCACGATGGGTGACACTGGCCCACAGGTGGTCCCTGATACCAAGCTGCTAATTAAGCACCTGAAGTTTGTTTGGCAGGGAGCTCCCTAGATGAAGTGTAGACTTGTGGTACCCAAGTTATATTACATCAGAGAAGTCCGTGTGCAGATATTCTTGGTGCACATCATGTGACTTGATTTAGCGTGGGGATTTGGGGCTGTCTCCAATTTGAGACAGAAGTTAGGGGAGGGGGAAATGATGGCTGGTTTCTGTTCAGTTAATTGACTGTCTTGCTTTTTCAGTTACTCTGCACTCTGGGAGATGAGGCATTATAAGTTGGGGGTTTTGGCTTGGTTTTGTTTTGTCATCAAGGTATTTGCTGCTTTCCATCAGTAGAAGGAATTACTGTTCAAATGCGCCTTTGAAAAAGTAATGAGTAGGTAATATCTCTGAGTTTTAGGTCATGGTTTGAGAAAACGTTAAACATGCTTGTTTTCTAGCCCTGTCATCTGACTCCTAATGAATGGTTGTTTCTAGTACAGATTGGGTGTTTTGGGTTTGTCTGGCTCTCAGAACTGGCAGGCAAGCTAAATGAGTCTGTCCTGGTGCCTTTCCTGATAGGTCTGTTGGATATCTTCCCAGTGCAGAGCAGAGTTAAAGCTTGCCTTTTCAGAAACTTTGTTTTTTCCATGAAATAAAGATCTTTGTTAAAAACAACCATCATGATTCATGCCCAGTGACTGTTCTTTCACAGCATCTTGTCTTTAATGAAGGCCACCAGTAGATGTTCAGAGATAAGGGTAAGATTGGGTTATGACAGGAGGGAACATTTTGGTGGTGTTTTCCCTGTTTTTGGACATTTGAGGTTTAAGGACTTACTAGGTTGGAGGGTACTCCTAAGTTACTGTGTTCAATAGCCCCTGATAGGCATTTTGTCTCATGTAATTATTTAATGGTTGTGAATGCGCCCCCCCCCCCGCCTCCCCCAGTGGCCAGTGACTCTTAAAGTAAAGCTGATCCTTGTACTCTTGATTATTCTTCAAGAATAACCTTGTCCTTCTGCATATTTTGAGTACTTGCTGCGGACTGGTTAGTGGACTCGTATTTAAGCTTGCTTAATTTAATTCACATAGAGTTAGCGAAGATATTATGTGTCCTGGTTTCAGCTAAGATAGAGTCAATATTCTTCCTAGTAGCTGCTGTGTTTTGGATTTAGTGTGAGAATAATGTTGATAACACATATTGGTTTAATTGCTGCTAAGCAATGCTTATATTAAGTCCAGGACTTTTTCAGCTTCCCATAGAAGCTGAGAGGGAGCACAGACAGGACAAGCTTGCCAAAGGAATATAACGTACCATAGATGTCATGCTCAGTATATAAATGGGGGCAGGAATCCACAATCACTGCTTGGGATGAGATGGGCAGTCAGTCACTGGGTGGTGAGCAATTTTATTGCATCACTCATTTTGTATATTCTTTTACCATTTTTGTTATTATTTTCTCTTCTGTTGTTCTCTGTTAAACTGTCTTTATTTCAATCCATCAGTTGTTTTTTTTTTCCCTTTTTCTCCCTCTTCTCCCTATCCTCCTGAGGTGGGGTGAGGGGGAGTGAGTGGACGGCTGTGTCATCCTAGTTGTTGTGGTGTTATATAGGGGGAGACAGGATAAATGGGAAAGGGGAAGATATGCCCTGGTGGATATTCCTGCCTTGGGTAGGAATCTCTTGCGGACTCTCTGGTCTAGTAAATGACTTGCTACAATACAGGGCAGCCACTTGTATTTTCTTTTGCCTTGCCTTCCACCCTCTGTAGCAGTTGTTGGAGAGACAAAACAGACTAAACTTGCCTCTGTCAAATACCAATGTCTCTTTCCAAATCAATGAAATACTTTTCCTATCTGGATGGAGATTGACACTTGGTGTCTGAAACTGTCTTAAACTAGCTAAGATCTAGAAGCTTGGCAATCTCTACATCTCTTCCTGCTTTTGTGTTTAGTAAACGGAGAGTGGAGTTATCAGCTTGTATATAATGTGGTGTTCAGATTCACAAAGAAGAGTTCACTAGTCCCTGAGCTGCTGCTTGCTCGCTCAGGAGTTCATTATTGTCATTAGAAGTTGAGTTCTATTTTTGGAATATTCCTTGAATCCAGGCACTTCCATGTTTTCTATTAATGACTTAAAGTACAAACTATAAATGGGCTACAGACCTTCAGAGTGTCTGAATTTTTGAGGGTTTAGAAAATGTAATATGAGAAAACTCTTTTCAAAGATGTTCTGTAGGAAAAAAAACTTCACTTGCGACTAAAAATGTTCATTGGTCTAGGTGTTCTGTGCTTTATCTCATCACACTACTGCAAAGACCATGTGAAACAGTTTTAAAGTTTAAAGGCTTTCCTTATTATTCTGGCATGCGATAGAACAAATGTTATGCCATTTGTGAGCACAGCTATACTATATTTGTGCATCTACCCATGAATAGTTTTAAAAAATGTCTTGCCCTGTGGAAGTGTTCTAATGTGTGGGTTTTTTAATTCCATATTATGAAAATAAATAGATCGTTTTTGTTTACAAAGCACTCAATATGGACAGGTAATGGTGGAGACCATTAATAGCTGTAGGGCGAACAACTGGGTTCAGCAAGTAGGATGCGCCTTTTCCCGAGCCTGAGGTTAGGGCATTTGTTGGTAGAACTTCAAACAGCTATCAACAGTTATGGAATTGTTCTTGGAGTAGGGACCAGTCTCTAATCTCTGATTTATTTATCTTTAAGAGGTCGATATGGGGAAGCTATGAATTAAGGAATTATTTTCCCCAAATTGCAGAGCAGCAGATGTCTCAAGTTGTCTTGTTGTCAGGGAGGGGATATTGGATGAAATCCTATTTACTCTGTAAGTGTTAATTTGTTCTCATTATCATTCCATCTGTAAGCTATTCATATTTTACATAAAGTACATGCTTGTGTGGTAGGAATTAACATGCCTAGAATTTTTTTTATCAGAAAGTTAGTGTTGATATAATTGTCTGCTCCTAAAATAACCAAAGCACAGAAGATGGAGGGGCAGGCTACTTGTAAGTTTTGTACGATACTGGAATGCTGATCCTGCATTAACTTCCTCCAGTGGGACAGAAAATGTCTTATCGTGGTTCAGCAAGGTCTCTGGAGTCTTCCTGGTTTGGGTTTTTTTGTTCCTTTAAAAAAAAAAATAAGTCTTGTCATACAAATATTTTCTGTAAAGCTAACTTGCAGTGCGTGGCAGCAGTATATGAAAGATACTAGGGCCAAAAGGGAAGAGTTTAAATGTTCTTCCCTTGACCCACCCTGTTTTGAAGCAATAGTGACACTGGGACCATAATGAGACTTTGTAATTACTATGCAAGTAAATTGCTCTGGGAAACAGTAGTATCCTGACGCTCAAACTTCAGTATGGATATTTGGTGCATTCTTGAAATCAAAATAACTTATGGTCTCTATGCTAATTACTCTAATGTTAACAAGGCATCTGAGGTCTGCTGTCCTCAAGGAGCTGCTGCTTAGTGTTTAGTAGCTCCTCTGGTAGCATCGTAGAGAGGTAATAGTAATTCCCCTGTGGGAATCGCAGTGCCCTTTGAATCCTGGGGGACTGGCACTCAGGGTGAATCGTTTGATGTTCAGAAGACCCAGGCCTGCAGCCCCAAAGCTTAATTGCCCTTGAGTAAGCGTCCCACGTATAGAAATGGTGAAACTATGTCAGGAAAGCTTCCCCATGTGCGTAAACACAGATTAGGTCAGGGTCTGTCCCAGTTCTCTATTAGTAAAACACTTCCTTTTTTTACTCTTTTGTTTCCTAGTTCAGTTTGTAAGTGATCCAGAGCAGGTACTTCATGTGTGCTGCTGTCTAGCACTTGGTGCAGTTCAGTGACTTTATACTTCTGTGGTGCAAATAAGTCACATGAAAGTGGTATCTCTTCGTAAGCTGGCGTCTTGGCAGGAGTTACAAACATTATTTGGTATGGTTATTCCTTTAAATACTGAATTACATCTTGAGCTTAGAAACAGAAAATCCTAAACGCTTCTTCAAGTCTTTGAGTTTTTGTTCTGATTTGTATGCTTTAAATGAGTGTCTCACTTCATGGGGCACAGGGACGATCGGGACTACTTCCTTTACCACTGCCTTAAAGAGTTTGTTTATTTTTGTAACCATGGACATGTCTAGCCTTCGTGTTAACAAGTAATCATTCATAGAAGTCAGATCATCTTCATAGAAGAGGTGGTTCATAGGCAGAAAAGAGTTGAGAAAGGCCTGTCATATTGGTGGATGTACAAACTGAATTTGAACCTTTCCTCATGTAGTTTTTCACCCAGAGAAGAGTACACCCATCCGAGCCATGAGAAGCCAGTTTCTTGAGGAGAATGCTGTGGGAAATGGTGTCAAAGGCTTTAGTAAAAGTCTAGGGAGACAACATCCACAGCCTTTTCCTCATCTACAAAGCGGGTCACCTTGTCACAGCAGGAGATCGGGTTAGTCAAGCAGGACCTGCCTTTCATAAGCCCATGCTGGCTGGGCCCGATTGCCTGGTTGTCCTGTACATGCTGTGCGATGGCACTCAAGATGATCTGCTCCATAACCTTCCCCAGCACCAAGGTCAGACTGACAGGCCTGTAGTTTCCTGGATGCTTCTTCCAGCACTTCTTGTAGATGGGCGTCACATTCACTAGCCTCTACTCAACTGGGACCTCCCCAGTTTGCCAGGACTGCTGACAAATGATGGAAAGTGGCTTGGTGAGCGCTTCTGCCAGCTCCCTCAGTACCCTCAAGTGGATCCCATCTGTCCCCACAGACTTGTGCGTGTCTTTCAGCTCCGTGGTTGCCTGTGGTTCAGGTGCTGGTGTGCCTTTTCTGTTTTAAAGCTTAGAGCTCTTTGTGGAGGCGGCTGCTCCTGTCTGACCTTTAGTGCTGTTTTTCTATGGTACTCTTTACAGACTTTCTATCGGCTTCTGTCTTCCTGTTCTGCTTTGTGAGGTGGTACAGGCAGTACTTAGAGCGCTCATATTTTGGGAGAAATTTAGGGTGGGTGCACTGTTTCTTCCTTTCTCCTCCCTGCCTTTCCTTCCTCCACAACCTGCAATTGCACAGGGAACTGTGGTGAGGCTTCCCCCCACCCCACTGAATTTTCTGTTTCTGTGTTTGGGTGACTGCTTTCATTCTGCTAACAGGTTGTATTTGCCTGTGTTAAGTCACGAGCTTTCAAGGGTTAGCTGAAACTGGTTGCTATATCAGTAAGTAAAAGCTCTCCAAGCTGTTTCCTCCAACTTGCAATTTAGTAAGTATTAATTAGCAGGCCCGGTTTTCACACATGCTCTCCAAGATATCTTCATTCCCTAAGGCAGCAAGATGCCTGTGGGCTGTCTCTGGGCTAACATTAGTGATGTTTGTTAATTGAGAAAAGCTCTGAGGGATAAGAGACGTAGATCTACAGGTATCCTTCAGGCAGGAAAAGTGTCCAGCTACCTAGGAGGGTGAGCAAGGTAGTTTCTACAGCTGTCTTGAAGAGGCTAGGCTGGAAGTAAGGAAAAGATGTAGGGGAGGAAAATCTCTCAATTTTTCTAGTTCCAATAAAATACAGCGAACTTTATACGGGAAGAGGGAAGATGTTTGAGAACTCCTTCAAGGTGCAAGTTTCTCCTCTGACTATTTAGCTTATTTTTCTGATTAGATACTGTTGTCAACTGTGGGCTATGGAGCTTCTAGGGGAAGCAATGGTGGTGTGGAGGGTGGAAGTAGGCAAGAAGAAACGTGAAGGATAAAGAAAGGTAGGGAGAGTGCTGGTCTCTGTAGCTGCCCTGTGCTCCACACTCGTTTGTTCAATAACGTGGAATCTGAGGGGCTTTGATCAATCAGATCATTCAATTAATTTGAGTAAATATTGCATGTGGTCACCTGGCTGTTTGACACACAACAACGATACTAGTCTGCTACTGTGCTTCATGGATGCAAGGTTGTAAATGCAGCTGTTGGTACTTAGGGCTTAAGTCTAGCATAATAATGAGTTGGGAACATGTGGAAATGTAATTGCTCGTGTGGTATGTGTTCTGTTGGGATAAATGCTGGAGTACCTATCAGTTTTTCCTCAGGAAGGATTTAAAGGGTGAAAATAAAAAGGTGTTTGTGTGCCCAGAACCAGACCTCTGCTGGGAGGCAGCAGTGCTTGTTGCTCAAGTCGGGTTTGATGCAGTAACAGAAAAGAGAAGTAAAGGGGCAGAGGAGTGGCTGGATATGTCCTTTAGTCTTGAGCTTGTCTTGTTTATTGTGACAGTGCACATGAATGTGGAGTTACTGGAGTGGAGAGAATAACTTGCGTCTTTTTTAGCTAAAATAGATACAAGCTCTCAGTTGCCAAGTCCATAAACTAACTTCTTTCTCTCTTCACTTGCAGTTACCTTGTCTCATATCACACAGCTGGTTCTGAGTCACAACAAGCTTACAAGTAAGTATACTCCTGTTTTTGGACTTCATTACAGGCAGTTGAGCAATATTGAAAAGCTGACACTGCTATTTTGATTTTTTTATTTTTATTTTTTAGCAGAGCGCAATGTCACTGTTAAGAGTGCTTCCTGGTGAAGCACTAATAAAGAGATTGAGGATGTGGCTTAGCAGCCATGTTCAACATGCCTTTCCAACTTCAGTACAGACCTGCCACATACTGTAACATCTGTATCTCTCATTCCTGTTACCAGTTCAGCCAAAAATCCATTCCCTATCATGGCTCTGAATTCCTTATGTTTAGGTGAGGACTTTTGAATGTTAACTGTATCAGAAATATATAGTTTGCATTTTAGTAGATGGATAATTAACTGAAGTGAGTGAAAATAAATTACAACTCAACTGCATTATACCTATAATCAAATATATGTGAGCTTCAGGCATGAAAGTCAAGCAGTCTACTTCTGTCAAAAAAAATCTTTCGAGTGTAAGTTGTCTCTTGCTTGTACTTCACACACCAACTTCAGTTATTACCTTGTGGATCCCACTTCCCATAGTAAAGGCCTTAAGTGAGGTGTTGGTGAATAGCATGTTATGAGAACAACATAAATGTGAGACTTAATTTAGTGGAGGCAGATATCAGACTGACTTTTGCAAGGCAAAAAAAAATATTTTTTTGTAGAATGTTTTGGGCTTACCCATCAGTGTCTTGTGCAAACGTTCCTGCTTCTTGGTTCTTGAAATACAAGCAGTGAGTTTCATCTGATCTCTGTTACTGTGCGCCTTCTGAAGAGAAGGAAAGTGTTCTTGCTGATGTGCTTGTCCTTGTCTGCTCTCTGCACGTGCCAGTGTATTTCTGTCTCAACCAGTTCTTCCCTTTTTGGAACTGAATTTTTTAAGAGTCCGTGAAACAGGGAGGGGAATGGAGCCACCAAAGGGGGTGCGTGTTGAGGACATAACTGAGTAGGTGCCTTGGCACGTGCCAGGCTATACCCAAGGAAAGCTTTACAAACTGAGATGGGTTTAAAAGCCAAACAAACATAAACAAAAAAACCGCTAACAAACAAACAAATAAAACCCAACCTATTGAACTCTGAACTACTTGCTGCACCAGCTGTAAGATAGTATGTGTTATTTGAAACATATGTATTAATATGAGAATCTCACTTAGGCTATGAGCATTTGCAGAGGATTAAGCATGAAGAAATAACGAAAATATTCTTAGTTTTAGTACATAACCACTTCTACTCCAGATGCAGTTTATTGGGTACTAATGTGTAGTTTAAAGGATTTGTTGTAGTAAATAGATAAAATTATGGGCACTATGTGAGTGGCTGTGAGAAGTATGAATTAGTTATTCTAGGCCCTGCTTCTGATTGTACAGTGTCCTCTAGACTGACATCTTGCTACTTGTTTTTGTCCCTATTATAGTTTTCAAAGAAATCTCAATTTGTTTTATAAGTATGACCAGCAATGTCCAGCCATCTAACATGTAAATGATGATCAATGAGTAAATTCATGGGGAAATCATAAGCATTGCTATTAGACACACAGCTGGTTTTAGAAGGTCATGAAGTTATGAATAGCTGGGAGCGGAGAGACTGTTTCGGGAAAGCATCATGGTAAACTCGCTTTGAGCATATTGCCCTCTGGCATCTGTTATCAGCCACTGATGGAGTTTGTCTACAGGGCCACTGGTGGCTTTTGTGTTCCCTCAGGTCACTGCAAGGAGATGCCTGTCTCTGAACTTGAGCTGCTTAAAAGCAAGGCGGTTAATTGCATCCAGCCTCTTCAACTTTCTCTGCAGCTTTTGGAGGGTTATGAGAACCTTGAGATAGCAGTTCATTCTGCAGACCTCTGTCTAATGCTTGTGGTGGGACAACTCAACTTATCCAAAGTTGGGTATCTAGAGCTGCCAGGCAGAACTTCTGTCTGGTGCCGATTATTTCCTCAGGTGTCTTCTGTTGCATGTCTGCTTACCTGGCACAAGGATGAAATGAGTTGTAAGCATTACTCTTGGTAAACTTGACTATTCGTTCCCTGGGATTTGTGAAAATCCTACAACTTTTGAAAGCTAACACACTTCCAAGGACTTAATCATCTCTTCCATGTGACACCTTACAAATCTTAAACGTAGCTAAAGGGTGAGTTCAGCTGAACATACAACTGGCCGGGCAGGTAGCCGATATCAGCCTTGCTCTGAGGAAGAGAAGACAGGCTGAAACTTCTGCAAGGAGACTTGAACTGTGGTAAACTTGGCTGTCTGAGAACTGAGCCTGGGGAGGGTGACATGCTTCAGCATGAGCACCAGAGTGAAAAGTGAAGTAACTAACCTATGTCCTAGCTATGAGTCTTAGCTGTAGACCTGACTGGGGGAGGAAAAAGATACGGTAATAGGAGGTGTCCAAGAAGGATGCGTTCAGGTTGACTTTAACAATTCAAGAAAAACCCAGAGCACACCATTTGTTTAAAACAGTTTTAGTTTTCAAAATACCAGTTTAAGGATTGCCACTATTCTAAAATTGTGTTATAATAAATCTCAACTTTTAATTACTGTTTTCTTCTAAAGTAGCCCTTAGATCAGTAGGCCGCAAGTATGTCTGTTCTCTCAGCCAAGGGATTCTCTCAGGTTTTCTAATTGCTACGTTGGGTTTCTTTTATGGGAAGGTAAAACCACTGCGTCTCCTGATAAATAACTCATCAATTCTGAAACTTGCTATTCTTTCACAAATTGATGTAGACATTTAAATAGACAGCACACATTTTTAAAAGGCTAAATTTCAAGTTCATAGTCTCGTATTTGACACTGCTGACCTAATCTCTTAAGCTGTGTAATTAATTGTCTTAGTAGATTGTTCTTAAAATGACTAGGAAGCTGGTGGCAGTGACACTTGACATGCTACATTAAGGTCATATTAGCATCTTCTGCTAGTTTTCTGCCATTTAAATGAGTGTTCTGCTTGCCTTTTTTCTGCTGTTTAGAGTAAATATGTCTATCTGGAAGAATAAATACATGCAAAAACTGGATATGCATAATTTTATGTAACCATAGTTCATATTTTTGCCAGCAAACTGTATTAAAAGTAAAGTTTCTTTAGCAAGTATGAGGACCGCACTATTAAATCCATCATACTGCTTAGAATATTTCTGTGGCATGGTTTTTGTTAGTGTTTTTAGTATGCTATTCATATGGCTGATGCTTGTGCATTTGCATGTCTAGATCATTCATTATCAGAAGTACTCAAATCCACATTGATTTTTCTGAAGAATATTAGGATGGATTTTTTTCAGCTGTCTGGTGCTGCGCTAGTGGAGGAGTCTTGAACTGGCTGCTTCTGCTATAGTTAACTTCTGAAACAGTTGAGTCTGTCCTTTACTGCTTGATGAGAACTTCTTGTGCTTCAAAATCAGAAGCAAAACTCTAGGGGAAGCTAAATAGCTGTGATTCTACAGTCTTGTTGAACCAGTTGCTGCATAAAACCTGGGATGATTCCAGTTCGGGGGTCTCCCGTGACAATCCAGTTGAAAGCAGAGGGAGAAAATGAGTAATTATGTTTTTTTAGTTAATTAATGTAGACATATGGGCCAGTGTCTCTATATATTGTACTGGGAGTTTTTCATTCCATCATTTAGTGACGTAAAGCCTTCTATCCAGTATACATCTGAGAAGCAATATTAAAGACAGTCATGCTCATGCTATTAGCCTGCATAGGTTGTCTGATCGTGACCCAGCTGTCTTTTGAACTCATTGGCTAACATCAAAATAAATGGAATAGAAGTCCTGACAAATGTTCCTCAAATTTGTGGAAATGAGTGGCTGGCTGATAGAGATCTGCCTTCCAGTGGGGTGGGTTAATTTGGGTAGATATGACCAAATTGGTTTTGTTCCATGTCATTTGATGGTAGCTGGGGTACATACAGGTGACATTTACCTTCTGCTTAGTGGGATCTTTAATATGACATGAATAGTGGTAGGGATTTAGGAAAGCTGTGCTGGAGTGGTATGAAGGGAGTTGGAGCCACAGGACATCTGTAGAAACCACGCTTGATCAGTTTGGTCAATCACAAATATTATTTCTGCATCTTCTGTGCAACAGTAATAACTTTTATGGGTATCCATTCTGTTGTTTTCTGCACTTCTACTTAGGACTGCTTCACCCAAGTTCAAGTGGAATGTAACTTCTCTTGAAGTCTGCAGCACTCTTGGCCACTTACTCTTTCTGACACCCTTGAATGGGGTGAAAGTGAACTTAAAGTGTTGGTGTAGGTCTGGTGTAGGAATTTTTCCTACTCTGTTCAAACCTCCAGCTAGAGTTTGTGGTTCTGTAATGGTTCTGGGAGACAGGCTGGGAATTGCAGAATACTAGGATGTCCAGGGAGCCCAGGTCAGGGAGAGGAAAGGCATATTGCCAAGCTTGGCTTTTCTACTCTGGGACTTGCCCCAGGTCATTTCAAGCAGAATGGTTTGGAGCACTGTGAGACAGTGTAAAATAGATGAGTGAGTATGAGAAAGTTTTGTCCAGCTGGGAATAAGGTTTGTGTATCACATTGTCTTGAGGGCTTAGCTTTTTTATAAATTGGCTGCACTAAAACACCAAATGGCTGCCTTTGACTGGAAAAAAACCATACCTTTGCGGACTCAAACTGCAGTCAGCAGGGTAGATTAGGCTTCACCTTTTGCTCCACTTATGTCACTAGATTTGTAAGTGAGCAATAACTGGATTAGAATTAGCAACAGAGAAACTCCTATTTTTAAAAGAAACCGAGCATGTATATTGTGGTTTATGCCTTATCTGACCTTTTTTTTTTTTTTCCCTTGTAGAGCAGCTTTTATGAATTATTTTTCCATTAAGTATGAAGTGGTACTGAAACTTCTAGTCTTTTGATAGCTAGGCTAACTCAAGGTATTCTCCAGCTACTTAAAATGTATACAAAATTTCACATCCTAATATAGTCGCACTTAATATCCTTACTTGGTACACTGATAAGTTTGTCAATTAGAGTCCTTGTACTACATGATGAAGAGGAGGTGTGCTTGAAAAGCTTTCAGAAGCTCAGGTTAACTGTAGTGCAGCCCAGGAGTGCGCAGAGGGGAAGACGTGACTGGAAAGCAGGCTGGGATGGTAAAGGTTACTTCAGCATTGACAGCAGGTACCGCTGCTGGTCATCGGTACACGTGCAACTACTGCGCTGCCAACTTGACATGTTTTATTTCCACTTATTTTTAGGATATGCTGCAAGTTTTTGATGACTTGTGACTGCTGTAACAGTTATTTGACTTGCCTACTAGAGGTGACTAATTGATGTTGTAATCATGTGGAGAATCTTTCCAGAGATTGTAGCGGTTGTGTCATTATCTGGTCGTACCTGGAGTCCATGAGTGTTTCTGCCGTCAGTGGAAATACCGGCATTATATGATTTGTCCATTAGAGGTCACTGTTTAAATAGCTTTAGCAGTTTCTTTTGTGGGAAGATGCTTATGCTCCTGGTAGCGATTGAGCCTGCCTGGTAGGTGGTGGTGGACACAGCTTAGTTTTTGCTATTCTCCTCAGTCTCCTTAACCTCAGGTGATCCTGTGCTCATCAGCTTCACCGTATTCTTGTGCTGCTTTTAAATGTTCTCAAAAGTTGTCTGCTACTCATAGCTCACTCCTGATGATTTTTTTTTTCTATCCTTTTGCTCTTGTGCTGTGATTCCTTGCCCAGTGTTATCAAATGTCTGAATGATGAGAAATCAGGAACAACTATTTTCTTTATCAAACCTCCCCTGTATTACCTGATGTCACGTTCAGTCCTCCTCTCCCTTTCCTCTGAGCTGCTGTCCTGTACTGTCCTATGTTCTTTCCACTGCTTCTTCCTTGATTCTCAAGTGTAATCCTTTACTCATCTTTAGTTCTTTCCTTTTTCTGAGATGATCCATTAGGTTTTTTTCTGCTGGTTCCCATTTCCACACCTGAATTTTGTTTGAGTTCACTTTCTGATCCTGTCAGAATAGCTGTGTCTCGTTGTTGTTCCTTTGAGAGCCACGTGTCCACCCTTTATCATCCTTGTGCATTTCGCCTTCTTCCAGCAGAGCAGTTCAAAACTTTTCCCCTTTTATTTTTTTTTTTTTAAATGCTCGCACAGCTTACTGCTTCTTTGCTCTACCGTCTCCTAGATTGTCCTGCTCTCTGTGCATGACCAGCACAGGAGCTTGTCCTTTCATTGCTGTTAACCCTCTTGACTGTGTCGTTGATCTTATTTAACATGCTGCTAAAATCCCTTGGTGTCATTTTTATATTAGGACATCTCCTTTATAAGTCACCTTTCTGGCTGCCGTGTATACCGAGATGCATTGGAGATAGTCCAGGGGCAGATAGCAACACTGCATCTGTCTGTCCTGAATTCCTTCCCAGTCTAGCTGCTTTGTCCTGTCCAGACTGCTGAAATGTGTTATAGTGTCTCCCACTGGTATTGTCTATTGTCTGACACTCTGCATTTTGCCTGGTATCAGGTTATTTATATAGCAAACTTGACTTCTGGAGGGAACTAGATGCCCGTATACTCTTTACTCTTCGTTGCTTCTTGTGTTCTTCTCTACTTTGCTTCTGCCTCTGCTTCCTTCTGGTAAGTCATTCCATGCTCTCGTACTGACATGATATACCCCAAAATGGCGCAAGTAAGTTATCTATGCGGTGAAACCAGGGTTGTGTCCAAAGCACAAGATTTCTGCCTGAGAGTGGCCTCTCAACTGTGCTTGGGAGTGGTGCTTCAAATTAACTGTAAGCTTTTCTTTTTTTTGTTATATATTTTGATTTGTTTTTTTACTTCCTATTTCTGGTGTGAGGATCTCTGAAGGGAAATATCTTTATGATTGCAGTGCACAGGGGGATGTGAGAAGGAGGGAAAAGGAGATCCCTATGCATATGCCTTACTAAATTTGTGACATCTGAGTTCTACACAAATGTTTATATTAAATACCTTGTTAGCTTTTTTTTCCTCCTTGAAGCAAGCCCAAAGCTTTGGTTCTGACAAAGTACAGATGGTAGAGCATTTTAGCTTTAAATAATACAAATTTTGGGTTTAAGAAGCTTTGGGAGAATGAAGCAGAATAATTTAGGAAAGAGTTTTGTGCTTTAATGGTATAACGATTGCATGCTGAAACCACCCCCATTTATGCATAAATTAAATTGTCAAAGTTTTTGCTGTATGGCAACAAAGTCAGTTTTGCATCATAAGTAAGCGTACATATTAAATACAGCACTAGATGCAAATCACTTGTTTTTAACATAATTCTTCAGAAGCTGTTCTTCTCTTATTAAAAGGCATCTGTAAACACATTAACTAATTTTTTCTAAGTCTCAATGTTTTCTGACGTATTTTAGTACAAATTTCTTGTCTCTTCGCTTATCTACCAGTGGCTTAAAATGGCTGTAATTTTTTTGTGGAAGCCCTATATAAGCGATCTTTCTCCATGTGTACGTACAGGCTGTAATGTAAAATTGTTGGAAATACTCTTGCCAGGTATAGAGTATTTAAAAGTTGGCATTTCTGAGTAAGAGGCTGGAGTGACCTTGACCTGTGAGGTCAACAGATACTTATAGTATTAGTTACAAAGACCTGGTGTTCAGGGCATCTTTGGTTAGTCCCTCTTGTAAACTGCAGAAAGCATGTTAAATAGACTGAAGTAAAGAGAATATTGAGGGAGGGGAAGGGGAACATGCTGAACTTCATCTGGTTTGATTTAACTAAAGCCGGCTACCGTGCAGTAGTGTGAAACCATGCTTAAACAACTTAAACGCCTGAAGGAGACTCACTAGTAATCGCTTCCTAACCTCAGCCCCTGGTTTCTAGTATGTCTCTACAAACTCTGGAGCACATCTTGCATTTTCTTCTCAGAGAAAAACAGATTTGTCCTTTGTCTTCAGTAGATGTCATTTGATTCCCGGCCTCTTCTCAGTCTTTCTTGTGCTCACAGCACTTCTACTTAGACTCTGGCTTCTAAATTAAAACTATTTGTTGATAAATGGCTTTGTTAGCACAGTAGTACATAAGTGAGCTGCAGCATAATTTAAACATGTTCATAAGAACACTTTCATAACTGCAGTGCTTCTCTGGATGATTGCAAAAAAGAACTCTGCTGGTCTGTGGAAAGAGCTGAAGATTAAGGAGAGAAGTTTGTTTTTAATGTTTTAAGTATGAGGAAGGTTAGTATCCACCTTTGGAAGAAAGTGAGGGGAGGACAAAAGGAGAAACTTGAGCTACGTAATGCGTAAATTAAGTACTGTGTGCTTCAGTTGGGATCAGGATTCTCTTCAGTTAACTGCCAAGTATGATATCAGCATGCTTATGAATATTTAAAATGAAAACTGTTGTGTTCTCCCTCTGCTAATTCCTCTTTCATTTTGGTGAAGCTGATTGCTTCTCTCTCAATATAACAGAACCCTTGTCGAATTAATCTAAACATGACTCGAGCTCTATGAGTACAGTTATATTGGATGCACAGAATGCATTATATATTTAGTATTTCTAAATACTTCTTCCCCCATGAAATGTGAGTAACATTTCATGTCTTTATGACCTTTAGTCTAAGGGATCCTTACTCATGAAAAGTTCCTGTTGATGCTAATTGGATTAGCAACAGTCTGGAGAACTGGGTTTATTATATTGTATAGCCCACAGGTTTTACTGTAGGCTTAAGAAATAGGGTCTTGCTCTTGGCTAGAAAACCTTACCTGGGATCTACAATGGACTGATCGCACTCTCGAAGGTCTGTATTGAGTTCTCTTTACTCAGACTCTTGACCAGCTTGTAAGTGGAACAGTTTAATGAGAAACTGGCATAGGCTTATAAATCTCTTCTCTGACAGCTAGTGCTATTTTAATAGCTCTTCTGAATAAATATTCTCTTAGACCTGTAAAGGTTTGGAGTACTACTGAACATCATGTACTGCAAAATTACTTAATTAACTAAAGAAACATTCTGAAAAAACAGGGATTCTGCAGCTTAAAGTTTTTAAAGATGTGGATGCCAAAGAAACTAATCATATTTTAAATGCTTGAAATTCTTATTTCACTTGCTGTCCGATTCAAAACCCATTGAATTCAATGGGAGGTTTTCTGTAGCCTTTGAATCATATTTATTGAGGAGATCGTATGCTTACTCATGCAGTTTTATGAATAGGCAAGTATTACAGATACTGTTTTCCAAGCAGCAGTGGGACAATGTTTGTTTTGAACATTCAGTATTAAGGTATAAATGAACTGAAGTGTTTAACTCTGTTTACATACTGTGTGTTCCTCTCATGGAAACTATGATATTTAATAAATCAGTTCACTTGTCCAATTGAGTAGTTTATTGGCTCTTGTCACCTTTTTCATCTGAGCTTCCTTGTCAAAATTTTTTTATATTTGAGTTTTAAATTGTAAAGGAAATTTTTATATGGGTCTCTCTTATTAAGAGTGTTTTCAGAAATGTTTGATTTCATGTTGGTCCCTGCTAAACACAAAAAACCAGACTAAATTTCATCTTTTAGATAAAAAGCAAATGGAGACTTAATCTTGCAAACACCTGAGTTTGTTTACTTTCAAAGCTGTGAGTATTCCTGTTGTTTTCCAGTGCTTCACAGAAACTTTAAGAGAAATAATCCTGGAGATCACTTGCAGAAATAGAGACTTTCTGAAGTCTCTGCATTTTCAGCTGTATCAAGGGCCCTGCCACCACAAGAGGACTTGTATTGAAATCTAGATGAATGATTGCAGAGTGGAACAACTGGAGGGTGGAAAAATGCATCATCTTTTCTTCTCCTCCATTTTCTGTATTCATCCTCCTTTGTCAGAGGTTGGGTATAGAAAAGGAGCTGGATCTAGATGTCAGTTATAGGTAGTGGTATGAGAACCACTTGACTTCCTGCTTCATGAGAAAGGGTTACGTCTAAGACGCTTATGTCCAAGCTGCTCTGACTGATTTAAAGGTTCTTAGTGTGTGCATGATAGCTGTCTCGGATAAACGGTCCATCTAACTTAGTATCTGCTCTCCAACAGAGGGCAACATCAGCCCTCTAGTAAAGCTAGATGTTTAGTGTTGGCTTCTGGCTCTTGATGTAGAGAGAGAACTAAAGTCCAGATCCAGGATACTTAGGTGTGGAGGTATAGGGATTGAATAGCAGGATTTAATCCTTCTTATGTATGTTTTGGAAATCATATCAGGAGTTCTGAACAGCTGCTGCTTATGTAGGAATAACTTGCCTTGAGTGAAAGGCTGCTCTGATGAGAATATATTTTTGCCTAAACAATTGCCACTAGCTTCAGGGCAAAACAGAGCATGTTTGTTTGTAAATGCTTTCAAGTACAACAAGCTGACAGTCCTTATTTCCAGGAGCCTCTTATTCCTTGGTGTGCAGCCTGTAGACTCTTACTCTCAACCAAGCTCTTGAAATCAAGGTGAAGTCTATAGCTGACATAGTGAATCACCGTATGCAATTTCCAGTATTGAACACGGGGAAGGAAGCTGCTCCTGGTCTTGTGAAGTGAGACTTAATATGAATGGGGCTTCATGATGTGACTGAAGCTTCACAGGAGAACGCAAAGGCTTTGGGCTGCCAAATTTTACTAGCATTTGCTGAGGGGGAGTTTAGTTGTTAATGACACTGGGCAGCAGATGGTCTTAGAAGAGTTGTTAAGACACTGTGGATCGTACTGTAAATATGTGGGTGAATGGAACCAGGATGCTGACAGTTCACTCTCACAGCTCATCATGAGAAGGTGACTCGAGTGGAACTCAGTATTGCCAGAACATGAATTTTTTGATATTTTGCAGTCTGCTATATATCTGGGAAGAATTTTGCAGCATAACAGTGGGACGGTAGTCGGGATGCACTTACTCGTGTAAAGTTCAGAACAGACGACATTATATGCCTAGTCAACCTTGCTTGACCACGGCTGATCTTTAGACCTGAAGGTGCTGGATCTGTGCAGTTTAGCTACAAGACCAGTACAGGAGTTAATTTCAGTCTTCTGTTTTTCTTTGAATCCAAGAGAGCATTCATTCATCTGAATTGTTGAACCAGAAAATAAGCTGTTACAGGAAAAGGTCCTCTTTCCCCTACCACAAGCTTACTCTTCTGTTTTTCTGTCTCACTAAATACCTCCAGCCCCTCCATCCAAACGAAAAAATACAATTGTGGATTAGGGCTTTTTACTTTCATTTAACAGGGTGAGACACAAAGTAATTTATCCAAATCCTTTGCTAAATTTTTAGCCTTTTTAGCCTGCTTACCCATGCAGCTTCTCATATGGCTTGAAGAAAATAATGATATAAAGTATCCTAAGTGTAATTTATAACATAAAGTACAGCATGTGGCAATTATACAAATATATCAGAAACTTAGTGGACAGTGTGCACGGGCACAGCTCCTATTGTTCTCTAGGGACGCTTATTCACGCCTGTGCCCTCACAAAGAAAACCAAATTTAAAACCTCTGATAAACTAGGCAATGGAAGTTGAGGTTTTGCCCCATGGTTGCAAGTCAGGTAAGCAGATAGAATCAGAGACTCTTCAACTGTGTAGTAACCCATTGACACTACAGTTCTCTTTGCTGTGATCTTCAGTGCAAGTGTAATCTTTGTGAACAAATCTCTAGAAGCCATTTTCTTCCTGTCTAGATGTCATCTTTTTCCAGGTAGCCTCATGGGGCTTTTTTTTGATTGTTTTGTATTTGGTTTTTTTATTTTATTTCTAATTAAGATCATCATTCACCTTCTTCCTTGTAATGAATCTTTTTCTCCCTGCAGTCTCCTAGCTTAAGTCAGAAGTGAGATACAAGCTTAAGAATTCCCTTTTTCTTAAGGATGGGAAACAAGTTGGTTTGGACAGGTATTTGAAAGGATGCATCAACTAAATCAGTGTCAGTAGTTCAGGGTAGCTCAGTAACTGGGTCCAGCTTTTTGCTTGATGTCACTTATTGTTTGGACTCTGTCAGGCTCCTTGGAGGGTACTTGTCCCCATCTTGTGGTCTGTTCACAGACACAGAACAGCTTTGCTGCTACTCTGTGATGCAAGAGGTCATTAGGGAACTAAATCCACTGTGAATGGGACTGACTAAATGTAAGGTGCCTGTAACCAACACTGTTTCAACTGAAATGCATGTCAGGTATCGCTGGCTTTCCTTGCATGAGGGTAGCACTAACAAGTTGTCTCTATAGTCTGACAGTTTCTGTAGTCCAGCCTCACGGCACAATCAAAAAAGTTTCATGGGCTTCCTCTCTTTGTAGTGATAGTGTATGGTCCTTGGTGTAAGATTTTTTTCAGTTCTTTTTTTTTTTTTTCTGTACTTTTCTTAAGTATTCTTAAGTATTTCACTGTACTTTTTTTCAGTTGGCTTTGAGAAATTTTGGTGTCTTGGGTAACATCTTAATTTCTTTATCATCTGGTGATGGCTTTCAACCTGAATAATTGAAACACAGAGTTGACACCTAGGCAGCCAAGCTGACTGTAGGTTTGGTAAGTCACCTCTGAGATGTCAGGCTCTTGTTTCAGTGTTCCCACAACAGAGCTCTGCATTACATTTAGCATAACTTGTGATGTTAAGTTGCAGTGGTTTTTTTTTTTTCTAGGAGCGTGTAATCTGTTACACTGTCAAAAATGCCAAAACCTTCATACTGAATTTTTATTAATTGCATCAACAGTGTAACTTCAGGAGAATTGTATTTGATCTCTGTATCATTTAGACTTTGACTAAGCTAAAACCTGCATTTGCTAGTACTTCTGATTACTAGTCTTGCATGAACATAGTATCTGCTTGAGAAGAGCAGTAACATGGTTTGCCAGTCCACTGCATCTCATCAAAGTCAAATTATAAAGTCTAATTTCTGAAAGGAAAACATTTTAATATTGGTAATTACTATTCTGGTGAAATATTGAGGCTGGAAACAGCTGAATTATGTCAATTAAAATCCTCACTTCTGTTAGGGAATAATTTAAAACAACAGTAGTAGTACATTACCCTTTACTTTCTGAAGGCACATAATTCTTGCTGTCATTGAGTGACAGATATGCATGGACCAGTTGGAAAATACCGCAAAGGGAGGGCTTTTAAATGTTCAAATTTGCCTTAATGACTTTATAAAAAAAGTCTGCTAGAAATCTTCTGCAATGAATTTGGCCCTCAACAGTAATATTTATGTAGTGTAATTAGAGTGTTTGTTAGGCATCCCGTTATTGTTCACAATGTCTAGTAAATGTGACATACTATAATGTTCTGCTTTGTAAACATTATTGACTCCATTTCAAGACTGAGATTGCCTCATGCCAACAAATAAAAGAAAAATCATGGCCTCATAAAAACTTGTAATTATTTAGATGTGCACTCTGTGGGTTCCTGATGCAGTCAAAGTTGAGACTGAACCAAGGTGAATATCGAACACAGGTGCAAGCTTTGGTGCAGGTGATTTGCCAACCTCTTTTTATGTAAACCTCAGCAGTCTGCTTAAATCTTACTAAGTTTAAGGGGTAAAGATACAAATCTAAATAGCTTTTAAACCTCACTTGTACAGACATACTCATATTGTGCTTCTTTATTATTTTTTGTGTTTCTAGAGAGCAAGCAGATGTTGATTTGTTGGTAATCCAGTGTACCCATGTATGTGTATTGATCAGCTAGTTATTCACTCATTGGAGGTTAACTGAAAGAGTCCATCTTTTAGGGCTAAACTTACTTTTTTTGTAAATTTTGTTGTATCTTAAATGGAAAAAACTTGGATGCTAGATTATTTAAGCAGTAAGCAGAATGGGCTATTGCTAAAAATGAATTTTTATTTCATGTTTGCTGTTAAAGACCTTTAATAAAACTGTCGTCTTGGTGTAACTACTTGTATCATTAATTTTTTCAATTCAAATAATGAAATTATCTGAATCTCTTGGGGTCTGCTCTTTTGAGACCCGCGTGTGCTACGTGAACTCAAGCGGACAACCTGCTTCTCTCTCTTAGTCTATGAGAGCATTTGTTGTCCTTGTCTCTCTGCAGTGGTGTTTGTTAGTCAAAATACCTTACAATGCTGGTAGTAGTTTTCTGAAGAGTGCAAAGTGACTGCTCTTAGCAATGAGAACAGATTCCAGATAGGAGGCTTTTTTGATATAAACTTTGCTTTTATTGCAGTAGCTATTAGATGCTGTTTCTACTGTCAGACACTACAAACAGAGCAAAAGACGGGTGCTAGTAGAGCATCTATAGTCTAGGTAGCTAGTTTGAATTGCAGTCTCTCACGATGAAAACTTTCCCACAGCTGTGCCAGCAAACATCGCAGACCTGAGAAACATAGAAGTGCTCAACTTTTTCAACAACCAGATTGAGGAGCTGCCTACACAGATTAGCAGCCTTCAGAAGCTCAAACACCTGAATCTTGGGTGCGTATCTTAATGCAAAAATTTTCTGTAACAGAGGTAATGCCAAATGTTGTTGAAACGGAACCTGGAATTTCTTATTTTTTGCTATTAAAGTTTCTTTTTGAAAGTGTTTGTGAGGATATTTTGGCAATTATGACTTCAGAGTGTTTATCTAGTATCCTGGATAATCAGGTACTTAAAAGTGATCAAACACTTACTCTGGTATACTGATAACTGTTTAATGGCAAACAGCAACTCACATTCATCTAATACTGAAGTAAAACCTAACAATTATTGAATTTTACTTCCCTAGCAACTGTCTCTTAATTCTGTGGTTGCTGTGTAAGAGACAGGCTCTATATTCTGTTCTGTTTTGTTTAAAAAAAAAAAAAAAAGCAAGCTGTTTTTTTCCATGTTAATTTAGGACTTTAATTCCAAAGTCCCAAATTTGGGATTAAAGACATTTCAATTTCTATTAAACCTTTAAAAGAAGCAGCAAGTCTTTAAATGTGTATTTATTTCAGAGAGCTACTATTGACTGAATTTGAGCCAAAGTCATTCCTGTTAAGTGTTGAGATACTATATTCCAGTAGAGTTGGTGGTACTTTGTAAGAAGTATGCTTCCAGAAGGCTTTCTTGAATTATTAAGAAAATAAATGTGAAGCACAAACCTCCTTAAAATTAACTGGGCATATTAAAGTGTAACTAATTAGAAAAACACTGGTAGGGGAAAGCTTTAGCTTTATAGTCTTCTCACTGAAGAATGTTTGTATTTTATAAATTCAAGGTTCTGAAGACCTTAAACTGAGGATTTTTTTTTTTTTTTACTATTTTAAATACCGAATGATTTTGGCGAAGATCTGTGTATCGTGCTTTAGATACTTTTGTGAAGTGCTGATAGTTGAATTGCATCTTGAACTGTTGAAATGACAATAAATGTTTTCATGATGATCTGTCTTCTCTGGTCTTTATTTGGTTACTTTAGATCTCTGGCATGCCCTAATATCTGTTTGAACCTGGAGCTGCTTTTCAGAGTGAATATTCATTCATGATCAGGTTTCTATATATCTTGGGGGTTAAATCCATATTTTTGCAATGGTATATGTTGCAGTGTATGGAGGGGGGAAGAAGCTGGGCTCCTTCCGTGGACTGAAGCAGTGACAATTGTTAGTGTAGTTCAAATACTGGTCTTCATTAATGGAAAAGATGTAGTGCAAAAGTCCACCTGGGGTTAAGACCAGCAGGCATTCAGGTCTTGAATCACAGTTGCCACCTTCATGTGTCCTGTGGCCCAAGATCTTGTAGATTAAATGCTCTTCCTTCTTAATCCCCTCTTCAGCCATAATCTTCCAGGCACAGGATTTACAGCCCAGCAAAATAGGCTATGCTTCAGAGGTCCTTGGAGTTAGTAAAGGGGAAACTTCTGCCCTAGTAGTTTGTTGGGGGGCAGCCTGTAAACCCTCTTGTCATCTGCAGTGCATGTGTACACACAGGGCATCAAAACAGCCCTCTGGGGGAGAGGGGAAGCTTGAATAAGAGCATAGTCAAGTAGCAGGGTAGAAAAGAGGGAAGGTGTACTGCTGCACTGAACGCTGGAAAAAAAGAAAAATTTTGGAAGGCAGGTGTGGCATGGTTTCTGGGGCACAAGCTCAATGCTTGAACTTGTGCTGGGCAGGGACTTGCAGCTGGTTCTTTTTCCATGCCAAAGAATAGATACCGTTCTGCCTGTTGTCAGTAGGGAGACTGCTCTCTCTCCCTGCTCCTTGCTTGCAAAAGGGAGGGCCGTCAGGGCCGCCCATCCTTTTTACTAGTGAAAAAGGAGCTGCTTTCTTTAGTCCTATTTGATATAAATAACAGTTTTAAAAACAGAGACAAGTCTACCGTAGCAATAGTGGAGAATGCCTTTCTGTATTTTAATAGCTACTACTATTGAGGTGCAGGTCCCTGGTAGGACTTCTTATGGGGCATGAGGAGGAAGAAGATTTCATCTGGTGTTTAGCTACAGAGAGCTGATCTCTACAGGTTCTTGTTCTGGTGGGGCTGGCTTATGCAAAAGTGGGAGAGGAAAGGTGAAGTTAGTATCTGAGAGTCTGTAAAAGAAACGTTGTATGTGCTTCTCCTGCCTGTGCTCACATGGGTGTGTAGTCGTCATGCTTAGTCTGGACGTGCAGCTGCTCTTGTATTTAATTTTGTGTCTAAAGAACTTCTAGAAGATGGCCTGTCCTACAGATGTATTTCACAGTATTTATCACATGGTATAGCACAGTGTTTGTCAGACATTGCATGGGGGAGATTAGAGCCAAAAGTCTTTATTTTTGGATACCTAACTTTGTCAATATTTCAACTTGAGTTTTGATAGTTTAGTGTTACATCACACTTCATAGACTCACGTTACATCTTCTTTTGACTTCAATTGTGTCTATGGCTATTTATCACTTTTGCATCAGAAGGAGAGTCAAATTCAGAATGTGTTTAGAGATAACATGTGAAAGGTCATGATTGTTTCCAGTCCCCACATAAGAATAAAATCCAGTTCTTCAAAATAGTGCATGCTTTTCCTGAAGATGCCTATCTTCTCTATTCTGCTTTCAAACCCAGTGGTAACTGAAGTAAGATCGATACACACAAGTTTTATGTTTGGTGTACATGCAATAGGGACAGTATAAATAATAAGTTGATAGTTCTTTGCTGTTCATATGCTAAGCAGGCAGAGCTCCAGCTCATACACAAACAGTGAGGTGCTATCAATATTGTCTCCAGCTCCTTGCCTTTCTTCGCCGTTGCAGCAGCTCTAGTGATTATCTGGATCACCTTGTTCAAGCCCTCTGAGGTCAGAGAAAAATTACTATTCTCTGTACCCCTTCTGCTCCAGGATATCAGAGAAACCTTTTCCTTCTGGTAGCTTTCCTCCTGTTCTTCTGGCTGTTACCAGTGGGAACTGCTATCCTAAACCCTCTAAGACGGGCTGAACGAGCTATATTTAGACTAAGCCTCATCAATCAGAGGACTGACATTTTATTTACTTCATGCTCCATGTGCATTGATAGTTATCTAGTGACACAAATTTGCTGTTCTTAAGAAGCAGTTTGAGCAGCAATTATCAATGAACATAAATACCGGGCAGTTGTGGTATTCCGCTTTGTATTTGGTGCCATGGTGAAGAGCTATGTGGAATGGGGGAATGGCAGGTGGTCAAGAAGATGTGCAAAAGGGTAATTTGTAGTTTAGCTAGAAGATAGGTCATCTACCAAGGACTAGCTTTCTCCGTGGCACACTGTTTAAGCTGAGCGTAGCATTGTGGCACCTCTCTCCCTGGTGCTTCGTGTTTCAGGTGTGGCTGTTGATTGACATAATAAATGGGATTCCTTGCAAGTATATAAGTTTTGGCATATTTATGGGAGTGAGAGATTTAAAAAAGGCCTGCATCGCCAAAGGCTTGCTCAGTATTTTGTAGCATCAAGCCCTTTTCAAAATAAAAGGGTAGTTTGGTTTAGAGTACACTTTTTAGAAATTAAACTCATTGCCTGTATTATTCCTACCAGATGAAGTGAATACTGATGTCGTGTTCTGTTTTTTCTTCTTCACCTACAGCATGAATAGGTTAAACACCCTGCCAAGAGGATTTGGCTCTTTACCAGCTCTGGAGGTTCTTGACTTGACTTACAATAACTTAAATGAAAATTCTCTACCAGGAAACTTCTTCTATCTGAGTAAGAAACTTTTCTAAAAACTCTGCAAATCTTCATGATATGGTGCTTTGCTTTCTGCAGTTGAAATTTATTTGGTGGAGACCGAACTCCAACAGAATTTTTTATGATATTTATGTTTTCCTTTGAATATCTCTCGACTATTTCTACATAGCTCAGCAATATTTACCACTTGCATGCAGTCACCTGACACCATTGGACATGAGAAGACTTGGTTAGTAATGGTATATTAATTTTCTTCTGAGTAATATTTCCTTGGGTCCCATACATGCAGTTAAAACTTCATGTAAGCTTGCAAGCCTCAGGGGAAAGGAAACTGTTTTGCAAGGCAACTGTTGTGTGTTGACTCCAGAAACAATTGTGTTCTTGATGGTTCGTTACTGAAATAGTTTTAACAGCACGTGGATGTTGAAGCGTCCAGTACGTTAAAAAACATGGTAAAGTTACAAGGTTTGGCACAGGAATGGTAGAGCTAAGCTGACCTTTGCACATGTTAAAAATACAAGCTCAGAGAGTTAAAATAAAGGTATTGTAATGCATATGTGCAAAAGGGCTGTATTATGGTTGCCTAAGCAACTTGAATTCTGGCACTTTCTGGATTTCAGTGGTTCTGCTACCTTACTGGTCTTTGCACTGTGCTGTGCTGAAGTGGCTTCAGAGTTAGTGCATTTAGCAGCAAAAGTGAAGGCGAGGGGAGAGGAAGGAGTGCCGCTGTCTGAGGGATTTCATGATTGTAACCTGGCAGAGGGAAATTTTTAAGTCAGCATTATTAAAAATGGTTACATATAATGAAGTGAAAAGAGGAGGAGGAGTAAACTGCAAAGGACAAATGGGATCTCCTCTCTGGTGGGGAGGAGAAGTTTTGCTGACCTGACCACCTTGCTTCCTGCTGCACCCGACAGTTCTTTGGGAGTCTCCATTTGAATTTTTTTTTTTTTTTTCAAACAATCATGTACGCTCATTCAATAATAGCAAGCTACATGTTCGTGCTGGGTCATCTCTTTTTCTGTAAATTTCGTAGAGACTAAGCATGGAAATTATAAATTACATAATTTGAGTGTTCAGTATTGCTCTCTTTTAAGATTTCTTTCCCAGCGTTAGGCTGTGCTCTCTGTACAGCTTAATATAGATGTGTATTTGTCCAAAAAATCTGATTTTTTTTAATGTTTGTTTAGGATGCAAATTGATGTAATAAATAAGAAATAAAGAAGAATAAAGAATAATGACTGCATTCTGACAGCTGAGCATTGAGACTATATGCCAGAACCTGCCAGAATCTACTATTGTAGAAATTGTTAATTGTGCCAGTCCTTTTGAATATAGATGTTTTCCTGAACTCACCAACAATACAATAAGCCAGTAAATCTAAGTTTGACCTGCTTGTTATTATTGTGAGCCCTGGGTGTGTCAAAGGCTTTTCACCAAGTCAGGGTTATTAATCAAACTTGACTCCCTTTTATTGATTAGACCTCAAACGGTTGGGTTATATGCCACCCTGTTTATATATTGCTATTTAATTTGCAGCCACCCTGCGTGCACTCTATCTAAGTGACAACGATTTTGAAATCCTGCCGCCAGATATTGGGAAGCTCACAAAGTTGCAGATAGTAAGTAATTTATCTAAATTCTTGGAAAATCAATTCACTTTTGCAATGCTTGTAGGAATAGAATCTAGTCAATTTGAGGAGTAGTAGGGTAAGTTTGCGGGAATAGACCACTACACCTGGAACTGTTTCTTGTTTACCAGCAGACACTTGTAAATAAATTGGAAGAATTGAGCGTTTAGGAGAAAGGTGGGGGCAGAGGGAGTAGAGTTCTGTTTTAGGCTGCTTTATGGTGACCAAAAATTGTTCTGACTACTTTATATTCACTCTTAGCTGAGTCTTAGAGACAATGACCTGATATCACTGCCTAAAGAAATTGGTGAGCTCACTCAGCTGAAGGAACTTCACATCCAGGGAAATCGTCTTACTGTGCTGCCCCCAGAACTAGGTAAGATTATGGATGGTCTTTTATTTATTTGAATAATAACAATAATGATGCACTGTGTTTCCGCTGAAACGAAACCAATTGTTAAACTCTGGGAAATGATTTTGCTTAAGTTGTCATTGCTGCTAATATTTACTTTCCTGTGAGAAAGACTCACTTTTGTCACTCCTACTCAATATGCAGGAGAGGCCAGAAGATGATGTGTGTTTAGTTTTATTATGTTTTTTTTCATGTTACATTTTCCTTGTGTATTAGTACACCTGACTGCCAATTTGCATACAGCATCTTGCTTTATATAAGATATCATAAATATTGGGTCTGCAAAGCTATTCTTGTCTCTGGCTGGGTTTTGAGAACACTGTTTGGATCAGACAAAATTATATTAAGCAAAAATGACAGCAGTATAACTGACTTTTTTGTGACTGTTCCTGTGAAAATGGAAGTTTGATCAACTAGAGTGAAATATAGCTAAATTAGAGGAATTTTTTTGTTTTCTGTTTTGGTAGCCTACCTTAGTGAGTTGATGGCGGTTTCACTTAAAGCAGTGGAGCTGGTTGATGTACTTTGAATTTGTGATATCGGCCATTTAAATATGATTACAAGTGGCTTCTTTAAACCTATAAGGTAGAGTTTATCTTTGAAACTTAAGTATTGATTTTGGTGAATTTGTATTGCCGTATTCCATTTTAAGGAGGTGCATTAACTTCAATAGAAGTTGTGCCTGTTTGCCCCATGCCAGAATTTGGTTTCAGATCTTTTTAAATATTGTCATAAAATATTTTTGTTGGGAATAACGTAGCTGCATCAATTATCTGTTGTTGAAATATCTGTTACACAGGGTTTGTTCCTTATTTCTTGTTATTGTGGACTGTGGCAACTTCTTTGTTTCTACTGGTACCTTCCAAATGGTTCCCAAAACTGAGAAAGATAGTGACTGAAGTTTGCATGATAAAGCAAAATTATTTGTTGTCATAAGAACTTGCGTCGACCCATTAGAGAATGTGGCAGCTGTGTGCATAAATGTGACAGTCTGCAATGTGTGCTTTTTGTTTCATACAGAAGTGTCTGCTGCTTTCTATGAGGTGGGGAAGATGTTTGTCTTGACTCTTACTTGTTTATCCACCATGGTTTTTTTGCCTTTGTCAATCTACTGGACTATATGATGCTCAGGATTTTTTATTTTTTCATTTCGCATCACCGGTAGTTGAAAGTTGCTCTCGTTTGCTTAATTTCAGATGTTTATTCCTTGACACATGTATACTTTCTGTAGCTTTTTGTCACAGTCATATTTATTTATAAAATCCTTTTCAACAGCAGTAACATCTCAGAAGCATGTAGTATCTCTAAATGTACTTTTATGTAGCTTCCTAAATTATAGCCTTGTTTTTTTCCAGAAAGTGGAAGTTAAGTGCTGCACTGAGTCTAACCACCTTCTGCAGCTAATTAAATGTTCTAAACATGCTGCTGCCATACGAGCATAACAGCAAATTCACTTTAAATGGCTTTACATCACTGTCCAAACTGAATGGAAATGTTTGAAACAAAATTCTTTTTTTATTTTGCACTGACCTGCAAAGCTCAGGATGGCCAAGGGAAGCATTTCTCCTGTTAGTTAGCATTTGTTTGCATTATAGAGCGATACCACAATCTGGTAGAAAAAGGACTTGTCATTTTGCCCCACCCGATTAGGATGATGTGCATTGACACAGCTTAAGTCCTTGTCACCTCAGTTCTTTATTACTCAAATGCTATCCTATAAATTATACTTTTCTCTTCATTTTATGGTCTTACCCAAGATTCTCATTCATGATCAATTGGTGTAATTTCTATTGCAGTCTATGCCATGTGTAGTGCTAGAATAATTTTTATGTATATATAAAAAAATTAAAATAGCCTAGATTTTGTGGTATATTTCCAGAGGAGATTACACTGAAGGCTAGATTTATAACTTGTGCAACTTGTAAGCATATTTACTGTGCAAAGCGGTGTTGCTTGTTTGTTAAACACCTAGGCAAACATTTAGGAAACAGATTTTAGTAAATGGAGCACCAGGCTGGGCTTTGGAGAGCTTGTTTGAGATGAGGTAGGAGCAGGCCACAGGCAAGCATGAATCTGCTGAATTAGAAGTCGCTTTGTCTCTGCAGCCCTGTTTTCCCTTCTGCAAACTAGGGCAATTTACAGAAGCAGGCCCCTTTACAAACAGTTTTAAATCTGCCAAGGAAAGGTGGTATGCGAGTGTTGCACCCTAATGAATGGACTGCGAATTCCATAGTCGTCTTCTGAGGGAAAAACAATTTTATCTGCTGCCTGAGTTCTCCCTCCTAAATTTTTAAAACTGGATTATAATGTAAGGAGAACTATCCAAATACTTTGTGCTGTGCTTGTCGGATAAATAGCTTTTTAATGAACAGGTCCTATTTGCATTAATTGGAGGTACTGCTGTTCCATTTAAAGTAAACAATCTTTCCTCTCTCATTATCACTTTCATAATTAAAGGTGCTGAAGGCTTTTGACTGGCTTAGTTCGGCACTGGTGGACAGCAATGAGTCATTAGATGTTCATTTACCAGGGAGATGGGCACAATATAAACAGCCGAATAAAACAGTGTATTTGAATGAGGAGAAGGGGAGGAGTACATTAAACTGGTTTTTAAAGGTAATGGAAATAAGTGCAGAAGACGACATGGAGAGTAGGAGTGAGAAAAGGCCATAAACAGGCGTTGAGATCACATTTTGGAATGGAGAGAGATACCAATAAATAAAAACTTGCAGTCTGCTCTTAATTTCACCTGACGTGATTGAGTGTGGCACACACCAGTAAGAGGACTGGGGGAGATCAGCGTTACCCTCCTCTGTGTTTAGCAGAGAATACCTATCACTAATTTAAGAAAAATATTCTTGCCCAGGAGGAAGACCCCTGTCTAGAAGAGCGCAGTGGTGCTCTGGGTGAGGGAGCTTGTCTGTAAATACAGTACATGTGAGTGATGAACAGAGGAAATGGCCAGGAGTAGGTGGGTGGAATTTGCAGCGTGTTTTCATCATTTGTCTCTCAAAACCCCGTTCATGAGGAATGGTGGTGGGCAGTCATATATAAACTTTAAAGAGGCGCTGGCATTTTTTTCCTTAGCATTTAAAAGGTTATGTGCTGCATTGTAAGACAAATAAATCATGATTCACTGCAACAACAGAGTTGCAGTCAGTTATATGAATTGCCAAAGAAGCACTAAATCTGTCACTTTGTGTATTCTGACCATTTAACAATTGGAACGGTGTTTGGAAAGAAAGCCGAGAAGAAACAAGAACCATGTAAAGTGACAGATGTAATTAGTAAGATCAACGATGGTGTTTTAGTTCATTGTATGGTCATCTATGTGGACCCATATGTGCCATATCAAAGATTTTCTTAGCTGAGTCAGGAGTGTAAGAGTAGTATAAGGTGCAGAATATTCACAAAGTTGTAGCTAAACGTAAATAGCCACCCAGAGAATGTAACTAGTTTATCTGTAGGTTTGCGTTTATGATGTGAAAGCAAATGGCAGATTTTTAAAACCAGATTCTAATGTTGACTGTGTTTGTTACCCTGCCGCCAACACACATGTGCGCGCACACGTACATGGAGTTTGCTCATGTTTATGCATGTGGGAAGAACAGTGATTTCTAAGGATGTGTTTCTAATTACCATCCTCTTTTTCCAAAACTGAATGTTGGCATCAATGGCTTTTAAGTATACTATTCAGTACTGTTCTACTTTATCAGATAATTTCCTCAGGCATAGGGAGACACTATCAAAACTGTGATGTTAGGTACATAGTTGAAAAGTGGAAAATACAAGCCCTTTAAAGAAGAAAAAAACCTTTATGGGGTAAGTAGCCATGTTCCTTTTTAAGAAGGGTGAAACATTTTGTAAATTAAATCTGTATGTCAGAATGCCTAAGTAATTCTGTCATCATTTTTTAGTTTTGAACAGCTAAATTATCTTCTGTGGATAAAGGATTGGCTTTAAATAGAAAGTTCAAGGATTCCTGCCAGAAGTCTCAATATTTCCGTCACAGGAGAGGACATTTTAAAATTCAGACTTTTGAAATGACTCTAGAGTTTGTGAATGAATATTATATTACGCAAAGTAGTTGCTGCACTTATTTGTTCAAGTTAATATTAATTGAAATAGGAGTTTACTTAGGTAATTGTAACGGGCATGTGCAAACATAGGAATCACTTATTTCACAAAAGATTTTTCTTTTCTAAATATACTTGACGTAAACATCAAACTTTACTTACCTCAGTATAAACCGTCACTGCATTCTACCTGTGTCACAACACAATGCTGCTTACACCTGCAAATACAGGTCTGTGGTGCTTGTTGGAAGCCTGAACATCCTGGGGCTCTCTGGACACCAGCTGAGCACTGGAACAACTAATTGATACCTTGCAATTTAAAAAAAAAAAAATTACATGTTTCTAGTTTTGGAACTAAGGCAAAGGTGGTGTAAGAAAGTAAGGAACTTTATTAAACTTCCCAGTGGATAAAGAAAATAACTGTTTTCTAGGATGTAGCAGTTACTCGTGAAGGAAAAATAGAAAAATGTACATAACAAGATAGGTCATGGACAGAGTATTTATGTAAGAAAAGCATCTCTGAAAATTTGTGAATATTCTAATTGCGTTTTTAATTTTTTGCTTGTTTTAAGTTAAAAAAGGAAGAAAAAAAAAACCCACCACCAAAACCCACCACTTTTTACGCGGTTAGAAACCAGGCTGATTCCACAAAGTACTTGATGGGAGTTAAGGTGCATGCGAAGAGGTGACAACTCTGCGGTTTCATTATACACAGAAAGGTGTTTTCTGTAGCCCACCATTTAGATTTACACCATGGACATTCATTTCCTTACACTGCTGTAATTCTTGCCAAACTTCCCAAGATTCAGATTTGATCTTACATTAGTTTTTAAAATATGCAAGTCCTACTGTCGCTTCTCAGATGACTACAGTATGTGTGTGTGTAGGATTTCCTAATGTTGACTGTACTCTGATTATAAGTACCATCAGCATAATAATGATATTTCTGTCGGCAAATATTTCATCTGTTCTGTCGGAGCTGTGGTAGGTAAGAGTACCCTAATTAGAGCCAATCTGAGCAAATGTTATAGTTGTTGTTAAATTTGGTTAATTTCATGTGTTTCATAGTACTTAAAAGTGGTTTTGCTCTTCTGAGTACTTGGCAATCTGTGTTTGAATGGAAGTTTCAAACGTACGGGGCAAAAGCAATACAGTGAATCCTTTTTGCACTCATATTTTAAAATTAACTAGATTTTGGTCTGATAGGGACCCTTCAAAGAGAGAATGCTCTGTTGAATTCCCATGTAATTGGGAATCCCAGGGGAGTTTCTGAGTTTGGAAAAAATGTGCAATATATTTCAAAATAAATTGGGATGCTGATCCTCTAAGCCTGTAATACTTCCTGTGCCATTAAAACGTCTTTGATGTTAAACTTCTTTGACATCACGTTAATTCCCTTTGTTCCAAAAGGCATCTGCTGCGTAGTGTGTTTCTTGGGTTTCTTCACTGGGAACAACGCTCAGCAGTGACTGACTGTTTGCCCCTCGAGATCCCGGTCAGTGCTAGACAGTTGTTACACAAAGCAGTGAAGGAAATGGTGTTTCCAGCACAATGTGTCACCTTTCAAAGAAAGAAAACGGCGAAACTTAGCAATACTTGTAGGTCTTCCAGTAAACGGTCTCTCTCTTACATTAGGAATGTGTCAGAAAGGAATTTAACCGAGTCGTAAGTAATTTGAAACAATTTTAGAAAGAATGTAGGAAACATTTTGAAGTAATTTCTTGGATTTTTGTCAAAATGCTGTTGCTTCTGCCGTTCCCCTCAGCTGCCCACACAATGGCATCAGCTGGCCTGGTTGCCTTGGTACCTGCAGGCTGTGTGTGGTGGAGTTTGGCTGTTGAAACAGTGTGATTTGTCATGTGGAAGTACAAGCCATTAGCAGAGTGTTGTTTGGCTGGGAGTGCCTTGTGTGCTGCATTGAGTAAGTTCCTGTTTTGTGGCATTCATCAGTGAACGTTAATATTATTTACTGTTTCTACTAGTTGTTACGCTAAGGTCAGGTTTGCTGTGTGGAGTGATGGTAGAAATTTCCAGGGCTCTTCCCTTGTTCACAGAGAATTAATGACTCTTTGTGTCACCTGAATATGGCAGTGTGAGTTTGCCCAGCCAGGTTAGATCTCTGTTCTGCCTGTACTTAATAAGTGAAATGTGGTATTAAGGGAGAAAGGGAGAAGTTCAGCATTTCATCTGTTCTGTTGTCTTTCCCAGGCTTCATCTTCAGTCCTGACACATTCTGGAGTGAAAGTCTCCTTGTGCCAGACTCCCCACTACGCTTCAGTGTAGTGATTCTGGCTGACCTTTGCTATGATGCTGGAGTTTCGTATAAATATCTCGGGACTAAATTCACTTTGTTTTAAACTCTCTTCTTTGAAAAGTTGAGGTGGGACAGTGAATTAGAATTGTAATACAGTGAATAGACAGCGCATATGTATATATATACACACACAGTGAATAGACATTGTAAGACAGTGAATAGAATTGTAATAGCGGTAGCTGAGGCAATACCAGTTTGCCCTGTATCACTTCACCTTTAAGTCAGGGGTAATGAATTCAAGATTTAGTTGGTCTGCTTTTACTTTATTTCAGCAGTGGTCCTTTTGCTGAGAGTTGAAGCAAACAGAATAGCTATTCTGGGATCCCACTCTGAATAATCAGAGTCTTTATTTAACCTATCAAAGGGAAGAGTGAGAGGAGGCTTAGCTGACGATCCACGCTAACTCTATGAGAAGAAAGCATAGGTCATCTTTCTGCCTTGCAGATGGGCAGCAGCAGCAGTGTTTGAGAACTTCAGTTCAGCACTGAAATAAAGAATGCATTCTGACAGTGATGAACCATTCGAAAAAGACACCATTGGCAAAGTCTCCATCTCCTGGTGTTTTTCAGACCAGATGTTTTTCTGTTTGAAATGACTTTGTTAAACTCTTCAATTACTGAACTGACACAGAGATCTGCTGTTAGATGGATAAGTGAACATTCAAGTTGGGGTCTAATCTCTGAACTCATTATTGGAAATTCTCATTTACATCTAAGAAGTTGTTAGAATAATGTGTGACGTTGCAGTATCTGTACTCCTGTAAATAATTGTAAAACTACAAAAAATACAAAAAATTGTAAAATAAAAAAAAAAATTGAAAGGAATTATAAAACTGAGAGTGGGCTTAGGCCCATCAGTGTCTGGTTTTCAGATTGCTCATTCAGCCTTCTCTTACCCTGGGGCTTCCTGTCTAATGCTCACTGATGAGGCTGCAGCCATTCCCGTCTGTGTGGTCAGGAAAGCAGTCAGAGGAAGACTTACAGCTTGCTTCTGTCTGATGGATGTTCTGGAGTATCTGTTTGGTTTATTTGTATGTGCCGAATCTGACTTCTTGTTATTTGAGACTTGAACCTTTTCCCTTGTTACGTAAAACCACCACAAAAGCTATTTCGGGGTTCTTGACATGCTGGTGATTCGGAGGGATACTGTTAGACCTTCTCCAGTGCAAGCATGTAGGTGTAAGAGGGCAAAAGTGTTGCTAGGATCAATCTTTTGGAGGCGCTTCAGTGTAGGTTTAGATTTACTAGTCGTTTTCTTTTAGTGCATAGAAACTCATCAATAAGCAAATGTATATTTCCAACATATGCTATGGAGCTGTAGATTTGTTTATCATACGGAATATTTCTATGAATATTTTTGCACGTTCGAAAAAGATTGAGTCACACTTCACTTATGTACAAGAAATCTTTGCTCTCCCTTGTCTTGCTGCTCCTTTGTAACTACTGTTCAAATCTACTCTCTTCTGTTACTAATCCTTCAAAAGTGAGAGGTCTTCAAAGCAGAGATGATCTTACTGGTTTGTAGGAATGATATGGGTTACGGATGCACAGCTTATATGTGCTTAAGATTGGTGTAAAAATAATTTGATTTTGATAACACTCCATGGTATAGAAATAGGTATATATTTTCATTTTCTAAAATAGATTTTAAGACATCATTCACAATTAATTGCTTTGCTGTCATTTTTATGACATAATAGTCATGATATTTCTTCCACCCCATGCTTAAACAAATTTCTCTCTCTATGGAGACAGAGCACATGCCACAGAAGTAATAAAAATTATAAGCCCTGTAGCGTAAAGTAAATCTAAAACAAGCCAGGACAGAAATATTTTTACATATAACCTAAGTTTAAATTTAGTGTAGTGGATTGAGCCCTTACTTAGCCTTTAATAAAACAGGATTCTAGGGTATTTATATCTAAAATAAAGAAATAAAACTAATTTCATTCCTCCTGTCCTTATGTACGACAGTGAGAGAACAAGACCTTTGTGTTGTAAAGGGAAAGAACATTTAAATTGCAGTCTTGAGAGGAATGGCTTGAAGGGATGTGTTACAGGCTGAGGACTCCCCTTCAGGTCAGTGCAGTAGAGGGTAGGCTGGAAGGTGAGTCAGAGTATTAACCAGACACAGATGTGAAACTCAGCAGTGTACAGGTGTGCTGGTTTTGGCTGGGCTACAGTGGTGCTTAGTTGCCAGCTGGGGTTAAACCATGACAACAGGCTAAAAATTATTTCCATGGATTTTAATGAAGCTCCACTAGGGATGAATTTAAACCATTACAAAGAAGCGTTGATCTGGCATTTTACAGCTAGGATCATGTTTCTTATGCTGAATGCCAATGTTCACTTCTCAAATGTCAGAGTTGTTTAATTACTTTATTTCACCTTTTAATTTTTGAAAGTATTTAAAGTGTTGCCAAGGGGCGTTCAAGTGGAAAGGACAAGTCAGGTTTGTGTTCATTCTGTTTTCTTTTGTTTGTATTGAAGTAATGCCTGCGTACAGTTGTCATATCTTACTATACCTTAAGTATACATACACTGGGTAAATATTATACAGTCCATATATCATACATCACAAGAGGATGAGGGGCTTATAGTTGCATATTAAGAGGTGCTTGCAGGCTAAATCTAATGGTCAGGAGGAGCCTGGGAAGTCTGGAGACACCCTTGGTCAAAGTGATAGGTAGCATTATCACTGGCTCTGACAGTTTCTGCAATCAGGACTGTGGGAGGCAGCATTTTATTTGATTTTTATGAGCTCTTTTCTGACCTTTGCAGGCAGTTGAGCAAAATACGAATGTTCACACAAACCACTTTTTGTTTCAACAGCACTGAAGGAAAATAACAAGAAGCATTAACTATCATGTTTTAGATCAAATGCAGGACAGATTTATTGAGGGAGGTGCAGGGAAACGGTAGCTTCCTTTTCCCTTTAACCTCACTCAGGATAGGATGTGCCCACTGTCATACAAGATGTCCCTTCTGTCCACCCATGGCTGTGGGAGCTCTGAATTTAAGCAGTGATAAGTTGTATTTGACATAAGTTAGAATACATGGAAATTAAAAATATGCATACTTTGATTTTGTCCTTGACTTTTCAAGGGTTTGTTTTGGTGTAGATCTATTTACTGTAGCTTCCGGGTGGCAGCTAACAAGGGATTTGGTCAGCAGACAATTTCCAGCTCTGCACAGCTTACTAGTTGGGCATAGGGACAATGTGGCTTTTAAGGTGGATTAAACACAGGAGTTCAGTCACACCAATCAAACTTAATGGTTCAGGATCATCTTTAGATACAATGAGTGCTGAGACAGAGAAAAAAATGCCAATATCAGGTATTTCTAAGACCACACAGCTGACTCCTTTTAGAAGGCTTTTGGTCATTCTGTGCAGGTCATCCACAGCAGTCAGCTGTTAGAGCTTTATCTCTGCTCTTCTCTATTCCAGAGTCTGTTCTCTTTTCAGTATCTGCTCACTCGTAGCAGCACATGTCCACTTTGCATTCTTCCTACTTGGAAATCTATGCCTGTTCAAGATAGAAAGCTTAAAAAAGTATCATCCAGGCTTAGATATTAGAAAATTCTTCAAGCATGTTAGACCTGGGTTCTGGGATATATAGTTTTGATTATTTATTTATTTACTTATAAGAATAATTTTAGAAGCACTCAAAAATAATTTGAAAAACATTTCTGTGATCCAGGAAAGGGGCTGTACTGACTAATCTTAAGGATAGCCTTCTCCTCCTCTCGTACCAGAGGTATGGGACTGTAATGCGTTTCAGTGGAGTTCATCTCTTTCAGTATGGCAAAATAACAAGAACCTTAAGTCCATTATGAAGAAATACAATTTTACTAGTTGTGCCAAGTTTTAGAGATGATAAATATTTTTTAATAGGCTGATGTGCATGGAAACATCAAACCAGCAATGACCAATGAAATCTCCAACCCTAATATATTTTGTGATTGAATCTTCAATACTGGATTTTTACTAGAGGCAATTTTGTATTTTGCTTACTAAAAATATCTGAGGGATTTGATGTGATCTGTGTAGCAGAACAGTATATAAATTTCCTAAAGGCCTGGGGATAGTCTTCTGCTGATGCTGCTGTTAGGTAATATGCATGAAGGCGCATCTGCCATGGTTTTTTCCCTGGCCCATGACTCTAGTGCTGCAGGGATGGAATAACAGTGTTTCTTAGCACAGCTAAAAAAACATGTAGGCAAGGAGACTGTTGGTGGTGTGGAGGGACAGGGACACATCTGCAAGGTGTCCAGTCGCACAGCGCTCCTGCGATCAGCTTGGTACCAGAGCCATTGCTTCAGGCGGGTTTGGTGATCTCTTCCACGCTGCTGGGTTTGTCTTGGTGCACAGGGGCAGAAGGGTTCATGCAGGGCTCCCCTGTGTTTGTACTGCTCCTGAGATGTTACTGAGACTTTGGCCTCGTGCTTGGGACTCCTGCGTGTCCTGCAGCCAGAGCAGAATTAGGTAAGCCCTTGATTCAGGGATGTTTTAGCTGTAAGTACAGAAAGGACAGCAGGATATGGCCCCAAGTAATGTGCGGTGATTGCAGGAGTGACCTGTTTCCATCCAGTCTCAGTTTTAATTATACGGCTTCTTTGTTCTCAAGTCGCTTGCCTTGTGGCAGGAGCATAAGGCTCTGTTTCCTCCCTAGTGCTGATGAGGCAGGGCAGGCTCTCTGTGACTTCTTACCCTGCTTCATTTTCTGCCCATTTCTATCCTTCATTTACAGATGGGAATTTTGGAGGGAAGAGCTTAAAGCGTGGGTGCCCCGTCCTTCCTCCTTTCGGTGTGGCAGCCCTCCTTTCCTCCTCTGCGGAGGAGCACCCGCTCTCTGCCTGGTGCTTGCCATGACGGGTTCTTCCTTTTCGCACTGCAACAATTCTTCAGTTCAAAGTCTGGGCTGCGAGGTGGTAGCTGACCTCTGGCTCCAGCTGTAGGTGGCCAGTGGGACAGGCTGCAGGGCCAGCTGCTGCTGGCAGGGCTCCTTGAGGGGCGTCCTGGGCAGGGAGGGGGTGGATTCCAGTGCGGATGCTGGACTTTCAGGTGCCTCAGTTTCCTCTGTAATTAGATTAATTTTACCCTTAGGGCCTCTGTCTGCCTCGTCCCTCTGAAGGTAAAAAGTAATATTTGTACCTGCCCCTGGTGTGTTTTGGGGAAAAACAGACAGCAGAGGAAAATTAAGTGATTACTTTGGCATGGAGACCAACAGTTCTTTTTGCTTGAGCAGTCCTCTCTTTGCTGTAAGATTTCTTTGGCTTTAGTAGAATAGTATTTATTACAATTACATTTAAATGGGCCATGTGGTATTTGGAATGGAAGTGGGCACACTGTGCTGCAGGGATGGAAACATATGGCAGCGTTCCCTGGGTGGTAAATCTCTGTCACAGCTCGGGACTAGAGGATTCATCTGAGACTCTGGCTATTGAGATTTGGGGAATGTGTGACTTAATCCTGTAAGCAATTTTGTAAGCAATTTGACCCACAGTGGGGCCAAGCTTGCCTCCCCAATAACTATATTTATTAGTTGTACACAGATTGATCATTCTACCTTGATGCAGAGCTGTAATTACAGTGTTGGTAGTTTTGGAGAGCAATGCATGTGGGGTTTTTTTGCAGGTAATAAAATGGAAAATCCAATTTGCAATTGCAAAGCGAGCCCCTGAGTGATACATGATCTTCATAGTGGCTCCGGTCAGAGGGTTACGGCTAATCACGGCGCTGGCTTGCTTCCCCGGTGGCCCGTGCCTGAAAACTGAATAGCGAGCAGCGTGAGCCTGCGCCGTGAGCCAGCATGGATTTAGACACACTGGCTTCTAGCTTATTAGGTCCTCTTTGTCACAGTACTTAATCCTGCTTCCTGATCCTTGTTAGAACAGGGCTGCCGAGTCTCTTAATAAAGGAGATGGGCGCGAGGCTGCTAACGAGGCACAGTGGAGCGTGAGGCAGCGAGGGCAATTGCCGCCTGACTGACAGAGGGGCGAAGGCGCCCTGCCTGTTGTTATCTCAGAGCGGGCCTCAGACAGCTGACAGATGAGCTCGCTAAGGTAATGGTAACTTGTTGATAGGCTGATATGACATGCATGACATCCTTTCACACGGTATAATGGTCTGTCTTTACTCTAATTGTGTTAACCCTTTTTACGGAGGGGAACAGGTCGAGGATTAGCTGTAATGCAGAACACGCACTGAAACGGCCAGCGAGCACCAGGCTTGCAGCAGCTCCCGTTGCATGCGTGTGTGTTCATGCTACTTACATGAGTGCCTTTAATTTTGGAATGCTAGCACGTCAGGTTGACTACAGATTTCTCTGACAGCTTGGTTCAGCCAGTCTTCAAAACCTTGTAAATTTTTTTTGGTTTTGTTTCCCATGGTTAAAGATTTTTTTTTAATTATTATTTATTTATTACTTTACATTTATGGAAGGAGGGTAGACCTTTCTTCATCGTAAAATTCACAAAAATAAATTTAAAATGGTAGCACAGATTTCTTATTTTAATTTATGGAACACAAGAAAATATTTCAATGGCCAGACCTTCCTGGAATTCAGCCTGTTGTATCCATAGCCAATGAGGAGTTTCAGTAGAGCATGTACTGTTTTGGTTTTGACTGGTAAACGTTCACAAAAGGAACAAACAAACAAAAAAACCTCAAGCAAGCCCCTAATAGGTCTCTTAAGTCTTCCTGTCAACAAAATAGGTAAAACTGTCATGTTGCAAGAATGACGTTTTCGTTTTTCTCGGTATAGAGAACTACAACCACAGATTGGCGGTAGGATCTCAGTATAAACACCACGTTGGGCACTGGGAAGGCAAAAATCCTGTTGGGCTTCGCTTGTTGACGTGCTTGGAGCAGTGATTGAGAAATGCTTTGCAATGCCTAAGCTTCAGCAGAGCAAACTCCTACCTCCTTTCATTCCTGCAAGCTGTGGTGGAGAGGGCCCAGCAGCTATGCGCTATTAAGCCCTGCTTTAAACTAATTTGATGAATAAATATTATATGCAGTGGGCTGAGTTCAATCCTGCTGTGCAATAGGTAGCAGCACTGAAATGAATAGGGTGGAACTGCATCCATCGTGGTGGGGACTGCTATGTCCTCCTATTCCTCAATGCTAAGACTGAAATATTTGCTTTTATTATGGTTGTACTCTCTGAAATGAATGAAAAGTTTTATATTCACAGCAAGATATTTCTTTCAAATTTTTCGTATTTCAGATTTTTTTTCATGTGCTGTTTTGTTTAATCCCTTTCAGGTAATTTGGATTTGACTGGTCAAAAGCAAGTCTTCAAGGCAGAGAACAATCCTTGGGTTACCCCTATTGCTGACCAATTCCAGCTGGGAGTATCTCATGTTTTTGAATACATTCGTTCAGAAACATATAAATAGTAAGTATTACATGTTGCTTATATACTGTAGCTGTGTTGGGTTTTTTTCCTGTAGTGTGTTTGGCAAAGTGTTATCAGCTATACCCTTCTTTCATAATCCATGCAGTAGCTTGGTATTCAGGGTATTAAGGAATTTTAGGAACAAGAAGGTAAATAAACGTGATTCAGACATGTTAGGAAAGCACAAAGACTGTTTGATGTTGTCCTGCATTTGTTGTTCATTTCCAAGAGCTATTAAGTAACAAGAGAGATGTAAATGAGCAAGCATTGCAAGCTTTTGAGAAGTATTAATTTTAAGTATGTACAGTAAGGTTTTATAGATTTAAATAGATATTTGTTAATGATTTTGGATGCAAGTTGTTACGTTTTGAAAGAGATGTCCAGAATTTAAACCTGTTTTGATCTGAACTGGTTTACACAAGTCTACAACCCTGGTAATTCGAATACTGATACTAGTGCTTTCTTCAACAGTATAAGTGGAAAAAAATAAACCTCATGCTGGGATTTCTCCATTTTAATTCAAAATTCTATGTACAAATGCTAAGCATTTGTTAAGGAAATAATGTCTTTAATCATTCCCTGAATTGAAATATTTCTTTTCAATAAAAATCTCCATGTTACCAGTCCACAGTAATACTTCAGATGGGAAGTTATTTTTACGTCTTTCACAACAACCTTGATGCCGTCTTCTAGAAGCAGTAGGTAGTATGACACACAATACAGCCTCTAGGTTGGAAAATTAGTTTTTACATTTCCCCTTTATTTAAAAAATATATTTTAATAATTTAGAAGCTTTTCTGACTTTTTTTTTTATATGGTGGCTGTCTAAACTCAGTTACGAAAGGAGAGTACTCACAAGTAAAGGTTTTGGGATTCCAATTAAGTAACCAAGATGTAAATTTCTGTATCAAACTAAATGATCCAGCAACGGCTTTTGTAGGCTGTTCTTCATTTACAGAATTTAAGTGAAAAGGATCACAGATGGGAGAGTGGTTACAAAAATTGCGTGTCTCAGAAGTGTCCTGATATTTATGCTATAATATGTGTTCTCAAGATAGATTTATTCATAGATTTAAGTAGGCTGCAACACCCGTCTTCTAGTAGTACTCTGTACTACAGACATGGTGTAGGGAAGCAGCTGTCTGTCGCCTTAGACCATCCCTTCCCCACAGTCCATTGTGTAGCTGCATTTAGGTTTCTTTATAATGTTTTGTAAATTTTTTTTATTGCCAATTTTATATTTCTGTTTGACCAATGTAGATCAGGGACCCCCATGCAGTTCTCACAGGGACAGCTCTGGGCATCAGGAGGACACTAAAGTTTAATTCATCACTTGCCTCAACTATTGCTCTTTGTTTTAAATTAGCCATATGATGTTTGCTGTCTTGTTATTTGCTGACACTGTTAGCAAGACGGTGTTGTTGGCTAATGGGCTGATTTTGATTTTGTCCACAGTAAATATTTGAAGCCTGTATAGTTAACAGTGTAAGCAAAATCAGACTACCTGTTAATAGGGGGAAAAATAAAGAATCTTTCCATGGCTCACTCCTGGCTTCTATTTTGATCTTAGAATCTTATTCAGTTAAAATGTCGTGATTTTCAAAGTTTAGTGATGGAAACCAAATACATGCAGATGTTAATAATTATATGGCATGTATTCATTTTCAGCACATAACTGTTTTATATTTAAACCATAAATTAAAAATATCTGTATAATTTCATTAGAATCCCAGTAGCAACTTGTTTTGATTCTTGATGGAACTTGTTTCACATGCTATAAAGAGAGTTTGTGAATTTTCTTGCTGAAAAAAGATTGTCCTTTTTATTTCCGGTTACCTCTAAATATGTGATCTGAGAATTACTTGGATGCCACCTGCTACAGTCTTTTTTCTGTTTGCATTTGATTTTAGGTGTTAAAACTCATAAGCAATGGCATAATCTAGGTTACTGGTCTAGTAGCATTTTTTGCACAAAAGCAAATAAGCTGTGAACACAGAGAGAATGAAAACTTTATGTGATGAAATTTTGATCTTTTCCTGCTAACGACTGTACACCTTCTTCAACTTCCTTTTTCTTTCAGAGCCTACGTCCTGCTATTGTGTCTTTTTCCTCATTAAGCAAATCACAAGCTTGAGATATGAATGTCATGAGTTTCTCTGTAGATATCTAACTAAGCAAAATTGAGCTCTTGGGGGTTTTTTGGATCATTCCGCCAAAAGAAAAATTTCAAAATCAACTTGCGACATGTAATAGACCCAGACAGCTTAACTTTTACTCTGAGACCAAGCAGTAGAGTTAAATGGATGATTGGATGGAATGGTGTTTAGATAACCTCACTTGCAACACTGAGAGGAGAGAACAGCTCACATACATTAGCAGCTGACAATCAGATCAGTAAGTTTACTTTCAGGTACTTTCATAAACCAGGAAATATACATCTATGTGGTAGATGGATTGTGAGCTCCAGAGATGGTAATCGGCTCCCTATGCCCATTGCTTTTGCTGGCTGATTGGAAATATTGATTTTACTTTGTTTACAAGCCTAACATTGTCTATACTAGCTGAGACAGAGGGTATGCTCATACAATCACAAGTGCCAAGTTTCAGGGGCTTAGCAAGTTATGTTTCACTAAGTGATTTATGCTAATACGTTTTATTTTATGTTTGCAATGACTAGAACATCATATTTACTCAGTTTTTATCTTAGCCAGAAAGTCGTAATTCACTAAGTCTTGGCAATGCATGCACTTAGAGTCACATTACGAAACCTTGAGGTTTCTACTGATGGCTGGCACAAGCCATAACTGCATGCTATGACTAGAGATTTCCATTCAGGTTCTGTGAGGTTGCACTTGTGGAGCAACTACCAAATAGATCACCAACCTCTTCTTTCCTCCGTGAAATGGACTGGCTGTTTCAGGCATATTTAGTGAAAAAATTACACTCCATTTTTAGCCTTGTCTTAGGATATTCATGCTGTAGTGATTAATTGGTAAGTAGGGATGACACCTATGAGGGATGATTACGTCTAAAGATAAAATGTCATTTGTCTCACATACTTTTACATTTCAACGCTCCTGTTTTACATGGTATTGAAGCAGCAAGTATAAAACTGGAATTGCACTTCACTTCACAAGCATGTTAACCAGTAGGACCCTCAGATTCAACTCTTCTTACTTTGTAGCCTCTTTCATTTCCTTTAATTTCCTCACCCTTCATGAGAAATGATGCTGGGTGATTTTTTTCAACCCTCATTTTTCAAGGCAGATTCATGATGACAAAAAGATGGGCCGTATATTGTGGCAAAAAATGTGTGTGGAGGGGCTCTTAATTCTTAACAGGAAATTCAGCAGCTCTTGGCACTTTGCTAGCTTTTGTTGGCTAAAATACGCCCACTGCACGTATCATCCTGTGACGGCATCCTTTGGAAATAGGTCAGTTTGCCAAGTATATAATGATTCTTAATTTCTGACTGCCGTACTGACATTCTGAAAGTTAAGTTAGTAAGCTGAATTTTGGCTTTGATTCTATATATACTCAGAAGGTGCCATTAAACTCCCCATGTGGTGTCATGATAGTGTTGAAAAGCAGTTGAAGAACTTGCTCAAACAGTAAAGGGTAATGGCAACCTCATCTCCTCAAAGGGCTTAACTAAATGTTTTATTTTTTTTATTCATGCCTTTAGTCAACTTTCAAAGTGACCTTTATGTTGTAAGCATATTCTCAGAGGATCTTCTCTGTCTGGGGTACTGACAAAGAGATGATGGATTGTATGATTTAGTGGCTACAATGTACTTAGACAAGTGCAGACAGACATGAACGTTTGAAAGAAAACAGTGAATTAAGCACCTATGAAAAACAGAAATCCTGTGATGCTCGTCAGGATCAGTGCAAGACAATTAGTGATTTGATTAAGATGAGGTAAAGCTGAGAGGTGCAATCGGTACCAGTGGGTGGGTTTGGTTGCTGACATTTACAGCAAACTTAATCCAGAAAGCTGCTCTTTGGGTACATTTCTGGCATTAATCATGTGCTCTTGATCAATCTTCATGTGAAACTTGCTCTTTGCCTGTTTGTTCTTGTAACAGAAAGGGTAGTGATTTTGCTTTTATCACAGTGGAGTCTGTTGCAGTCATCGTCAACTGATAGTATATCTCAGCTAAAACAAAATAATTTGCTAGGTCCTTAGTGGTCAGAGTAGCATTCAGACTTCTAGCATTTTTAAGCTGCCATTTAAACCGGCCATCACCTTTTAACACTTTATTTAATGATTGTTGTCTCATGCTTTGACCTCCTTATTCCAGTGAGGCAGAATTATGATGGAGCAGTTACCATTTGTTAAGTTTCTAGAAAGCAGGTTTTCCCCATGAGGCAGTCGATTTGGAGTCAAGAGTCTCACCAAGATGTTTTGTGAAAGAAAGTAAGTTGCACTTTTCACATTTCCATCAGGAAAGGTGGTAAAAGAGCAAGCCATTTTAAAGACTGACACATTAACTCTTAGCAGAGGAAATGGTTTGATAAATGCTATGCTGAGCATATATCGCTTGGCAGCATTGGAACGTAGGTTTTCCCTATGCTGCTCTGTGCTAAGCATTGTAATTGAAAACCTCATTTCATCGGCAGTGACAGTCTGGAAAAATCCACTCTTGATTCAGTCATCTATTTAGAGACAATCTCCCCACCTTTCTTCTTGAGAATGAATTGTTGAACTGGACCCCCACTATTATGTAGCAGCTGCTTCCAGGGCAGCAGACACAGGTCATGAAGTAAGAGATTCTTCTTCTGAGTTATATTAATGAAGAGTATTTTAGCATTTCTTTTTTACAAGTAGAGGAGACTGGCAAGATACTCAGAATAATGCATTAGAAGACAAAGAGTATCTTGAAATAACTCCTGTTCTTATTCCACAGTTGTTAAGCTTATTCAGTTTCATCTGTGTGATTGGTGCTATCCAAGATGTAAAGAAGAGGATCAGTAAAGCCACCTATCACAGAGTGGAAAAGAGGCCAAACAAGTGAAAGATCCATGTGTTGGTGGTGGGGAAGCATACTGGGGAAGTGGGACTTGCCAGCAGTTGAGATGGAGGCACCAGCAGGTTGAAGTGAGATTGTCCTGGAACAGTGTTACTTGGGCAGCACGGTCTTAGACCTGAAGAATTTAATTTTTTTGTATGTTAGCACAAAAAGTAGGAGTATTTAAGTGACGTTTCCTGATGACACAAAGCTAGCCGCACAGAAGACAATCAGCACACCACACAAGAAGAATTCGCAAATGAAGAAGAGGACTCAGGTGTATTAGTTACAGGTTTTCTGTGAGCCACCGGTGTGATATGCTGCAGTAAGGGGAAGAGAAAGAGAAACCACGGTCTCCAGAGCTGCGTTAAGAGAGTGGGAATTTTCCAGTACAGAAAAGGAAGTATTGTGCAGTTTTGGTCGTCACGTTCATGAAAGATGAATTCAGACAGGAACAGGCAAAGTGAGGAAGGATAATAGGATGATAATAGGAATGAAGAGCCAAGAGGAGATTTAAAAGGTATTTGGTTCATTCAGCAAAGCGAAGACTGATAACAGAGATCGTTGGTGTCATTGGGATGTAGAGGGGGAAGAAGAGACTTCATTTAAAGCATGAAAAAAATGGTGGACATAAGAACAAATATAAATAAACTGTTCAACTGTGTATTTGAAGGAAGGTCTCTAATTATTAAGGGAGCAAGGTGATAACCTTCTGATAGAAATAGCCTTCTGACAGAAGCAATGAAGTCCAATATCTTGTTTGTTTCAGTGAGCGCTGATCAATTTGAGCAGGAGTCTATGACGTGATTGCTTGTGGCAGAGGATGGCATGTCTGTGATGCAGGCAGACCTTTGTGCTTCTGTATTCATGTCTTCTGATATTTGAGTGAAAAACTCAGATGACCCCCGCCCCCATATATTAAGATAACTGCACAGTGCGATTGACACTAAGGGAGACAAAGCTCTGTTGTCTGTTAATATAAATGAGGCAAAAGATTATTTTGCATATCTCTATGTTTAATAACTCGTTTAAATGAACGTGTGTGGCAGTTTTGGGCAATAGTTTAAAATGACAAAAAATTTTTACTAACCTAGTAATTACTGGTTACTATATAAATTATATATTCATTAGGAAAAATTAATTTGGGGTTATAAAAATCTTCATCATATTCCTTTCTCCACTTAGGCTGACGACATACATAGAGAGAATGCTTCTCTCTGGCAGTCTCTAAGTAAAATTAAATAACTTCTTGTATTATCCAGTCATTATCTTATCTTGTAACAATACCAAAAAGAACAGAATTGAGCACAGTATGATCTCAGGAGTAATTTCTAATGGTGAGACTAGAATGTAAGTGCTCTGGAGGCTCTGGGTGAAATAAAGACCGTAGAGAGGAACGCAGACCAATTGCTTTAACCATCTAACGTTGATTTGATTCCAAGGAGTACGGTTAGATGCCTCAGCTGTTTGTATGATGCACAGAGGTCAATGAAGATTTAAAGAACTTGGATAGTGTGATTCTACCCTGCCTTGCTAAGAAAAATAGGCCATAATAAATGCTACTTTCCTTC